>NW_017804806.1:410880-426754 GCF_001891065.2 Hippocampus comes
CCCTCCCCTCCCCACCCCCCGATTCCACACATGGACAAATTCTCGGCTTTTGAAAGGATTTCCTGAAACCTCTCGATTTGTATTAATGCAATGCAGTGGAGCAGGATTATCTCATTGCTTTTTGAGGAATCTCACTTGTGATGCGTAGCGTCCTGTCACTCAGCTTGCCCCCCCACCCCCTTCTCTCTCGCCGAAGAGAGTGGAAAAAAGATGGTGTGGGGTGGGGGGGTATGCAGGAGTGATACAGGGAGATTGATGAGGCAGTAAGAGCAGGAGTAATTACTCGATGTCCATTTCCCAAGCCAGATTGGCAGACGGCTAATATCACACAGACCCCTGGCCCTGACAGACGCATCACCAACCCTTCCACCCCACAAAACCGCCACCCCCCCAATTTCAACTGGGGAAGCAAGGCACCTCAACCTTCAGCCCAGGCCTAATGGTGTGTGGTCCGGCTGACTTTCCCCATGTGGCATTATTCCTACAGGAACTGAGCTGGAGTTGTTGGATGAAGACACCTCAGTGCAATATTTTGTTGCCCTTATATGATTTTTGTCATGTTTCATCACTCCATTAAAAAAAATATATATTTTTTTTTACATGACTGGCTTCTGCACACTCTGCAATTGACCCTTGCGCAATTTGCTGCAAGGGAAAAACTAAGACCCCCTGTGCAACCACAGTATGACAAAAGTACATCCCATCCACGATCTTTTTTTTTCCCACAAACAACATGGCACCATTTTCAAGGAAGAAGCATATTGCCCTCGCTGCTGTACATGCATTATAATCATACAGAGAAAGGAATCATATGGGAATAAAAGCGAGAATGTGGATATTCAAGAGGCCGCTGGCTCCAATTCTTTGACTGAACTTGGACATTTCCACAACAGAGACTCTCCACGCTGTACATATCGCTGGCATGGAACCAGAACAAAAATGTGTTTGTTCAACTGATAACATTTCATCAGCAAAGAGCGTAAGATGATTTCAAATCTCAACAATAGTCGATGATCAATATTTAAAAAAAACAAAAAAAAACTGACCCACATGGCCACTGACCAATAGTGTTGATTGGTGGAAAAACAGGAAACTAACCAAATTTGGACTCAAAGTATTAATCTCTTGTTTATTTGTGTACTCTAACGGTTTGGTACAGCCACCAAGTTGGATGCGACCGCTTGGGTGTTGCGTCCACGCAGACGTAATTTTTTGTTATGAAAACTCATGCGTTTTGGCGATACTCTCCACGCTTCGCTTTTTAATCTACAGCTTCTTATGACGCTACAAATATGTATTATTTAAAAAAGAAAAAAATATGTATATCCTATACAACACCTTTCACCAGCGATTCAGATATTTAAATTCACAGTCAAATGAGTGGCCAACGGCACAAACGAATGCGAATTTGCCGGACCTCCCCCACACTGCACAACAGTTCAGTCGGGTTCGGAGGGCCTCAAATTATTTAACCAATCTCAGGATAGAATCAATGTCAAGTTTGTCAACTGGAAGCAATTAATTAGCCCGTTCCATCCCCCTCACCTTACCGTGATATGTGATTAGCTACTCAAATAAATTTGTGTCCAGGTGTGTTACTTCTGAGTAAGTCTCAAGACCAGGACATACTAGGCGACTCTCCGTACTGACACACTCGGGCAACGTCGCCCTACGCAGGGAATTCCAACCTCTTCATCGCATCTGCTCTTATTCGCAGCATGTCCTGTTCCTCTCACACTGCTTTGAAAGGCTCGCTCCTTCAAAAGGTCTCTTGAATCAAAAGACATGCGAACGCGTTGTCAACTGGATTGCAATACGTCAGGTGGCAGAAGGGGTGGGAGAGTGTCAGATCCCAGCTCTTAATCCTGACTAATTAAGGATTAATTGTCATTGATGGGAGCCTTCCACTCCTCTGCTATTGTTCATGTCGTTATCTCACACTGTTTTACGCCGCGTCATAAATGCGGGGATTGGCAGTGATATAGTGGTTAGAGTCGGCGCTGTAAACCTACTTTGACACGAAGTTGACTTAGGTCTTCTGTTTAAAATAAATGGGGGGGGGGGATCGATCACTTTAGCGCTCTGCTTGTTCACAGTTAACCAAACGAAGCAGGTGGATATTAACGCCGATGTGTTAATTTTGTGGGGGTGTTTTTACACCTAGATTAATTCATTTAACGCCTTGGTGTCATTGTTTTTTTTTTTTTTAACAATTCTGGGTCAAAGCCACTTAAAATTTGTATTTGGTTTGGCTGAGATATGGCGTCTGTCCATTTCAAATATAAGGATATGCGAGCTAGTTTTCAACCGTTTATTTTTCAACAGGTGAGCTTGCACTTAAATAACCTCTGGCAAAAAAAAAAAAAAAAAAAAAACCACGGGTGCACGGGTATTTTGACCAACCATAAACCCGATTAGCCCGGTGGCTTTTATTCCTCAGAGGTGCATCAACCAATGTAGGCTAAACATGTCGCCTCAGCTCCGTGACACCATCTGACTGTGTCATAATGCTTGTTCACGTGTTATAAATGAGGAGCGCTCGTCTGATCTATCGCTTAATTGCGGCATCATTTGCATAACAGTGCAAATTAACGACCTCTCAAATGAGCGTTCATTTTTCACAAAGTCTTTAGGAGCTCCTTAAGAGTCTGCGCTAATGAGCACAGGAGGCAGCTGGCCTGATGAGAGTCGACTGGGGGACGAGCCGAGCCGTGCCGTTGCCTCTTCGCTTTTTACGCCGCCGCCTTCTTCCTCATCCTCCTCTTCCTCTTGTGACATTTCACAAAGCCGTGCTTTTCATCTTTCCCCCCGCGCACAACGGCACCGGGCTTGATATTACACCGGAGACCAACTCTTGTGATCCTCATTCCTTTAGTGTTGATTAATCACGTTTTGAAGCAACAGAAGCAAAACGAAGTGCGTTACCGGAAGATGCGCCGTGGATTCCAGTCTCAACTCGTGTGCCGTCTATACAAGAGCGTCAGCGATGGGGAATTGATGTAGATCGAGGCAGACCACCGCAATGCAACACCGCGCAGACAATGTAGCTAAAAAATCTGCGCACTCATCTTCAAATGAGACCAAAACTTTGTCCAATATCAATGTGACATATAACCTTCACAACACATCTGAATTCAAAAATATATATTTTCAAGAGGGCAAGTAAAAAGAATAAAAAAACACTGTGGTTGCACAAGTGTGCACATCCTCTTATATAAGTGTGGCTGGGTTCGTAATTAACCGATCACATTCAAGCTCAAGCTAAAATTGGAGTCGGCGCACACCCACGACCATTTAAAGTGCGTCTGCTTAACCCCAAACCCTAAATAAATTTCACCTGTTCTATCAAGTATGCCTTCTGGTTTAGAGCTAACACAGATTGCTGTTTGGAACTGTTCATAATTCCTTCCACCGTTCATCCTGATGCTTCATTGTAGGATGATGATGAGCAGTGTTGTATTTGTGCCAAAGATACCCGTTTGAATGATGGCCCAAAATTTCAACCTTGGTTTCATCGGACCTGAGCACATTTCCCCCCCCCACACACACATTTGGGAGCTTGGTAACTGGGGCATAAGACAAGGTGGAAGGAATTATGAACTGTTCAAATTATTTGGGGACGATCTGAGGTGTGTACTGACTGATTTCAGATGAGTTTGATTGTGATTGGTTATGTCTAAACAGCCACGTCCCAGTTATGAGGGTGTGTACACTTGTGCAACCACATTATTTCAGTTGTTTATTGGTACCTACCACCTCCAGAGATTTTTAAAACTTCTATTGAGCTGGTCATATGTCACATTATCGGCGGTAGTTTAGGAGCGCAGAACATTCATCGTAGAAATCTCGTAAAGTGTGTAGTCCTCTGCCAGATTATGTTTGAAAAATGTATGTACATAATTTTTTTAGTTTGTTTGCTTCGTAAAGCAGGCGCTGTGCTCATTGGGGGATTAACGTCTTAAAATTAGATTTTTTTTTTCTGATGACAATAAAAGTAACTACTTCAGCCCTTACCATGCCGGCACTTCAAATAATTTTATGTCCTCTGACATCACATTTTCTATCATTTAATCGCACAAACAGACATCATGAAGTTTTTATAGGGGAAAATTCAGCAAATTAAATTTAAAGTGCTGTTTGTGATGACAATTTTTTTTTTGTTTCTTTTATGGAGCCTCGCGTTGCATTTTAATGACTGCTAATTCTGTTTTTCGAAAAATTAATTCCATGTCATTTATGGACTCTGATGGCCTATCACCTAAGTTGCATGTTAGAATATAAACATCGTGATTTTTATTTACATTGCGCTCTTAGGTGGTTAATATTAAAATTGTATTCGACTCTCGCATTGTTTTGATAACACAAAATATGCATATCAATGATTGAGATGTAGCAAAGCCTCCCATTACCTGACAGCACTAATTGATCTATCCCTCATTAGTGTTAAGTGTGCGTGTGTGTGTTTGTGCTCGAGTGAGACAGTGTGTATGACCGTTCAAAAAAAAAAAAAAAAGAGGGGGCGGGGGCTCCGTGTCGTCATTGCTTTGGCATCCAAATCTATCCCTTTTAGTTAATTAAGTGCTGATTAATGATGTGCTGGGGCTGAAGTGTCGCCCAAAGTGCGACTTGTCCAATTCCACACCGTAATCAGACCACGTTGTGTTTGCTATCTGTATGTATATATGTGTGTGTGTGTGTGTGTGTGTGTGTGTGTGTGTGTGTGTGTGTGTGTGTGTGTGTGTGTGTGTGTGTGTGTGTGTAAAATTGTAGCGTAGTGGAGGGCTGCGTGCAACAGGACTCTGGTGAGCTCCCCAAACAGATGCTGATTAGTGTGAGCTGCTTAAAGTAGCAATGAACATATGGATTGTGCTCATTAAGTTGACTGTACTCCTCCCCAAAAACACCTTATTTAATAAAAAAACAAACAAAAAAAAGGGGGATGTAACACTGCTTGAATTAATGTTAACATTTACAGCATTTTCATTTACTTGGAGTCCTTTAAGATGACGTCTCATTTATAATGCGGCCTCTTTACTGTTGATGTCCTCGTCTCCAAAGACCCTCTCTTTTTTTTTTTTTTTAACTTCCTTTCTACTAGCATGACAATAACCCGATTAAAAATATACACTATTATGAACAGCATATTTCTATAAGTAGCACTTGTAACAACCAGGTCTCACATTTTCCTTGTAAGGTAAATTTGCACCCTCTTTTACTGTACACATTTTTTTTTTTATGATTGTGGAAAGATCTCCGTGTCCCAGTTCTCTTTATCTGTGTAATGAAAGGATAACTGATGTATTCACACTCCCATCTTTTCTCCCTCTCTCTGGCATGCCTCGACTCTGGATTCTTTATATATTTTTTTTTTTGTAACCGCTCTGTGTCTCTTCCCCGCTTTGCGCAAACACACACACAGACGCACATCTTCTCCTGCGACTCCTTTTTGCAATTCTCCTTGGTTCTCCTTCCACCCTCCCCTCTCTCCTCACCTTTTTTTTTCCTCCCCTCCTCTTCCTCCCCTTCCCCTATCCTTCTCTCCCGCTCCCTTGCTCTCTCCCAGTGAAAGGCTGAGAATACCCAAGGGAGCTGATGCAATTAAAATGCTAATCCTGTCTGTCTACAGAGAGAGGGCGAGGGGGGGGCTGACAGCATGAGGGATTGCGGCTCACATGGAGAACTCGACTGAAATGGAGAACAGAGGGGGGGGGGGGCGGCGGGGGGGCGCTGAAAGGGAGAAGGGGGGAGGGGATGTGTGTTGGTGGTGGGGAGACGGAGTGAAAAAGGGGATGCTAGCGAGGGGAAAGACAGACAAGGATAAAGCTTGTGCTGTGAGCTGAGCAATGATATACTGACTGAGTTTAAGTCTTATCTGCGCCTCGGTGTGGACGGCATTACGGTTAATGTACATCACGCCACAGTATTGCTTCGGTTCTTCACCCCTTTACTTACAGCCAAGCTCCAAACGCCAGCCCCCGATGTTGTGTCTGCACAGCTCAGCGGCTCGCTCGCGCGCGCTGGCTGGCTGGCTGGCTGGCAAAGCCGGCACCGAAATGAGAAAGATTATGTATGCAGCGAAAGCCCAGCTGGATACCCTGAATATTTCATAGTATATGCTGCTCGCTCCATCTCTCGGTGCCACCGCGAGGGTGGGAACATGTGCAAAGTACTGTCGGCTCTTCTCTCGGTCTTATCGGAGTAAGACGGAATTTAAGTAAGCGCCGCTTGTCATTAACTCAAACCGTCGTGCCTGCGCTCTCAAGAGCCGGTTGAGCAAAACAGCCCCCCCCCCCCTCCATTTGACGTCGTTTTTCACAGCATTTGAAAATGCAAGTCAAGCAACAACAAAACAAGCCAAAATGATGGAATCCCTTTTCTTGGAAATAAATTTCCCTTATTTCCACGGCTGTATGTACGATCCAAACTCACCCCAGCTTCTGCTGTAATAACCACTCGACCACTAGACTGTGCTTGAGTGCGATTGTGGGTAATCACGGCTTAATTGGAGTAATTAGGGAAATGCGGGGGGGCATTAGGCTACAGCTGGGGCGGGGGGGCATAATGAGGTTGGGAGGGGGGCAAAGTGGTGAGAAGCTTTCGGTGTTCTACAGTTGCCCTCTGTACTGTACATCAGCTCTCTTTCTCCCTGAATGGGCAGTTAAAAAAAAAAAAAAACAGAGCCCCGCTGACACCCGTGATGGACATTCAACGCAGCCTGCGGCACTATGGCCTAATTTTTTTTGTCTGCGCACACAACTCGCCTCAAACAAAAGGTGTCCATTTAAGCAGCAAGAATAGGTGCCCAAACGTTCCTTTTTTTTTTGGTGTTGAATTAGCTTCACGTTTTCTGACTAAGAAGCGGAGAGCATGCTGGTGAATGACTTGCGAGGGAGGAAAAAGTGGAGGGAAAATGATGGGCGAATCAGGGTCATTAGTTCAGGCGGCAGGGTCTGCTGCATTCCTGAGTCCTAAGATGGGGGAGCAGCAGAGCAGGAATGTGCCTTGGAAAGAGAAGAGACCTAAGCAGAGGCAAAGAAACAGGCAAGAAGGAACAAGAAAAAAAAGGAGGGGGGGTGGAGGCAGGGAGGGAGGGAAGTTGGACGCTTTGCTACAAATGGTGGAACACTCATTTATCAAATGAAGGTTGGAGGGGAAAAAAAAACAACTCATCTGCTCGGTTTGTGGCATCTGGAATGTTTGAGGGAACTTTTCTTCTTTTGCACTTCACCACACGCGTTTTGTAGCTACTAACCTGTTGGTTTTTTTTTTTTTTTGTTTTGTTTTTTTGGCATCGCTCTCCATGGCGAAACGTTCACACAGTGACTCACCGTTGTACAAAAGTCACACGAAGCAGAGACGCTTCCACCGATTGAGCTCGTGAACTCCCGTCACTTTTTGACTAAACTAGCATAACCCGCGAGGACCGACCCGGTTTCCTGCGGGATTAATTCTGTCATCCATATTGTTGGCGTATGTTTAAAGCAAACATCCTGGAGTTAGTCTCCTGTTTACCAAATTGTCACATGGTGGGGACTTCTGGCTTCATTTTTAGACAAGTCCATTGATATTTTGTGAAACTGTCAAGCACTTGAAAAAAAACGTAGCGCGCTTGATAAAGGTGAGGTCTCTCCGAATATCGTTGGGAGTTTCATTTAATGACTGGACTTGCCTTAATTTCATAAAATAGTTCCTTTTTTCTGTGACACATTATTAACCTGTAAGAGGCAATGTTGCCATGTTTATGCAACAGTCTTCACATGCCCAGAGAACAGAGGCGCACTCTCTCTCTCTCCAAGAAGTGGACTCCTTCTCTTTACCTTTCCTGGAAAAGTGTGAAAAGAAAATGGAGTGAAACGTGTGAGGCGGCGACGTCAAAGAGAGTCGTCTGCGGCAGAAACTTTCCACCAACAGAGTGTGTTATCTGGAGGTTTGTGTATGTGTGAAAGAGAGAGATGAGAGCGGGGCTGCGGGCTGACAGAGGTCCTGGTATAATACAGTGGTGGAGAGCAGCGACTGATAACTATACTTATGGCCACTGGGGCTCATAGTGACAGCACATGCACTCCCATTACTGGTCCCATGCCTCATGCCCTTATCTCTGGCAGCCTGCCACCGAGGGACCACACTGCCCTCTGCTGTGCAACCCGAGCACAAGTTGGGGTTCAGTGGCAATTCGCTCGGCGACCACTAGGGGGCGGGCGGAAGAACCTGACTGGGGTTCACGGAGCTTGACCTCTCTGAATTTCAGGAGAAGTGGGTTCACTTTCCATCGCGCTCGCGGGAAGGAAGAGCCAAGCTCAATGGATGAGGCGGAATGTAAAACTTTTGAAGTAGCTCAACCGGTACATGGCCCCCTGTACTAAAATGTGTACCCATGACCTCAGCTAACTACATTTCGCCCCTTTCTATTTTTCTGTCCAGTTTTAAGTATACGAGGCGTGCAGGAGGAAGACCCCCCAGATCCGCAGATCATGCGTCTGGACAACATGCTACTGGCAGAAGGCGTGTCCGGGCCAGAGAAAGGCGGCGGGTCTGCCGCCGCGGCGGCCGCGGCGGCTGCGGCGGGCGGCTCGCCCACGGACAGCAGCATCGAACACTCTGACTACAGAGCCAAACTCGCCCAGATTCGCCAGATATACCACTCGGAGCTGGAGAAGTATGAACAGGTGTGATGCACGGGCTACTTGGAGATCATTCGAAAACCTCTCGGTCACATTTAAGTCGCGTTTGCACCGAGCGGTGCGGTTCCGTTTGCAAGCGTGTGATTTGAAACCATAAATCCTGATTGGCCTGTTTCCACAGTGGCCAATCATCAGGCTGCAATGTGTCAAGCGCCACCTTTCAGGTTCTCGACCGATGTGGTTGCTACCCAAAAGTGGAGCCCATTCCAAACAGTACTACATTATTGTTAAATTAAGATGTCTTGTGTGGAATTAGTCAAACAGAATTCTTCCCAAGGTTTTTTTTTTTCTTTTTTTCCGAAAATAAGAAAAAGCTAATTCAACGAACGAGTCAAGAACAGTTACCTTGATTCTGCCTGTGTGGATTTCAGTGACCCGGATGACCTAGGATGCACACAGATTAATTCAAGTTCAAATTCAAGTTCAAGTCAACTTTATCGTCAAATGTGCCACACGTGCAACATACAGCACAGATGAAATTTCATTCCTCTCAACCACAGGAGAGAGAGAGATGTTAACAGTTAACATAAAATGACAAAATAATACAACACAACACATAAGACACATGAAGGAAAAGGGAAAAAAACATTTTATCATGCATATTGGTCTATTCTGTTTAATATATATTTTCTTATAAGGTAAACATGACTTTAGACAGTTTTTGCTGCTTGGCTAACATGTTAAAAAGTCAGAATTTAACGTGCAGAGTGATTCTATCCCATTTTATTTCAATGGTTAGAATGAATTCAATCTCAGCTAAGTGATCCCGAAAACCGTTTTAGTTGAGTTATTTTTTTTTTTTTGTAGATGACCTTTTTATGTAATTGTCATCCCAAAAAGAGCAATATGCTGTCGTCCTATTTGGCAAGCCTGCTTCACAGGTGAGAGGTCCTGGTTTTGCATCGCAGCTCAAGTGTGTGGAATTTGCAAGCCCTTCCAATGCTTGTGCTCTTTTTTTTTTCCTGGTCTTCCGTTTTCCTTCCAAATTCCCGAAAAGTTTGGTTCGTTAAGGACTCGCTCATGACCACAATGAGGACAAACATGATCGGAAACGGATGGACGGATGTCCCAAAGTCTCCCAATTTTTTGGAGTTACACGTCGTCTGTGAAAACTCCTCGCCATACTTCCTCATGACAAGCAGATTATCCAGTCAGAAAGAGTTAGCGAGCCGAGACGCTCTCTTCATATCAACCGACTCTTTCGTAGCACCTGACAGCTTCTCTCCTTTGTCTTTTTTTTTTTTTTTTTTTTTTTTATCACGAGAAGCTTTCAAGACTCGTCTTCTCTCTCTCCGTCTCCCTCCGCAGGCATGCAGCGAGTTCACCAACCATGTAATGAACCTGCTGAGAGAGCAGTCTCGAACACGGCCCATCTCGCCCAAGGAGATCGAGCGCATGGTGGCCATCATCCACCGCAAGTTCAGCTCCATCCAGATGCAGCTCAAGCAGAGCACCTGCGAGGCCGTCATGATCCTGCGCTCGCGCTTCCTTGATGCCAGGTCTGTGCGCAGGCGTTCGAAAAGTGGCCCCCGTGTCTTATTTGTGCGTGTCCGTCTATCTGATTTGCCGGTCATACTCTCCAAGAACAAAGTGGAGAATCCTTTGCACGACAGCGCACATTCCGAGCATGTTGCCGATTGTTTCCTCTGTCCGCATCAGACGCAAGAGGCGCAACTTCAACAAGCAAGCGACAGAGGTGCTCAACGAGTATTTCTACTCCCACTTGTCTAATCCTTACCCAAGTGAGGAGGCGAAGGAGGAGCTGGCCAAAAAGTGCGGGATCACAGTGTCTCAGGTAACAAAAGTTCTCACCCGTGTGTAATTTATTTGTTATTTTTTAGTCCAGTCAAGATCCCAATATTTGGCTGAATAACATTCTAATTAGCGATTAATCAGCCTGTTCATTTAAGAAAATAAAAATACAACTAATAAAATAACTTCTTTTTTGGAGGGGCCCTCAACGCATACAACTATAGACTGTTTTATATTATTTGTGCTTTTTTTTGTGGGAAAATGCTTGAATTTCATCAAATTTTGTCTTACATTGTGAATTGTTAGTGTCGGCAAAACAAAAAAAAATCTGCAACATTTTTCAGATTATTTGCAATGTAGACCAAGATTATTATAGCGTATGAAAAAAAAGCCCCCCACCCCCCCCAAAAAAAATTATAAACACCTGAGCTTCAAACTCAGATGCAAAGAGCTGGATTGGAGATGTTCTCCTCATTAAAAAAAACAAAACCAAAAAAACATTGGGGGGGGGGGGAGAAATCTTAAACCTTTTTTAGCATTTAAACTTGCACATTTTAACACAAAAATAACCACATTGCAACCATAAAAGATCTTAAAACAATTTTTTGGTTGTGTGTACCTATATGCATGTGCCTTCAAGATGACAGGGTGACAATAGTGAGTCTGTGCCTGTTCGTCCTAGTGGAATTCAAGCCTGGTTTTGTGTGGTTGTGATTTGGGCTTCTCGGCGTCGTTTGTCAGCTTAACACTCGGTTGCGCATCCGTCCGCAGGTCTCTAATTGGTTCGGCAACAAGAGAATACGTTACAAGAAGAACATCGGCAAGTTCCAGGAGGAAGCCAACCTCTACGCAGTCAAGACAGCAGTGGACGCCGCCAACGTGTCGGCGCAAGCCAGCCAGGCCAACTCACCGGCGACACCCAACTCAGGTAAGACACGCGACGTGGCGACGACGCGTCATTCCGGACGGGCTCCGGAACCACTACGCCTTCACTCTGGTCGGGTTACTGACTTTCTGCCACCTGGAAATAGTTTGGCACCTCTTCCTCACAAACAATTATCTACGCCTCCACTTCAAAACCGTCCAAATGCTGCGCGCTACTTTTTGACCGACGAAACACGCCCGCCGTGACGTCTTCATGTGTTGCCTGTGGGGTCATCGGGGTGCTGCGGTTTGTCTCACGCAGGCGACAGCTACGTTGGGCTGCGATTGCTCAACGGGGAGGGCATCGGCATGGCACCCTCTCTCCAGCCGCAGGTACGCACCGAGGACGGCTGCGCCCGCCGACCCTCGCTGCCAGGCTCCCGGCAGTAGCTTTCCTTTAGCGTAGCTTCCTTTTGGATCCCGACCCTTCTTCCCCTCCCGGTCCCTTCTCGCCCCAAGCAAGTCCTCGCAAGGCGCATTGGGAAATTGTAGAATCATTGCAGTGTCCAATCCTTTAGTTGTGTGAGCGTGTCCTCCTCCTCCTCAGCGCCGAGCAATTGTCAGCTTTCACCCTCGGGTGCAGATCGACGGTACACACTTCCCGCCTCCATTGATCCCCGCCACGCTCCTACAAACATCCCCTCCTCCCCCTCTGCTTGTTATGTCCAGATGCACTTGAACAGGAAAAAGTATGCAAGCATAAAATACTGTCTCATCGGATCGTCATCTAAGTCACAACTATAGACGGATGTGCGCTAATGCCATGCAAATAATTGTTTTGCAACGTGTAGTGGATAAATGTCAGAAATATTTATTTTAAAGTTGTTCCAGCAAAAATGACTGTTTTAGCAAAACACAAAGAAATAAATACATCGCAGACACAACATGTGGAGATGGGACGCAGCCTGGCAAGACATTTGCTCGGACCTGGCCAAAGGAAGAGTCCAACCTTGTGCATACGAAAGAAATTCCATCGGGATTTTCATCCTAATTGAGATGTTGACATCTTTTCATTCCGTTTGGTCATTCGGTTTCATTCTAATCGAAACGCAAGGCTCCATGTGAACTGTGAGAGCCACAGCAGATGCATGAAAGGGCCACGTGCGGCACCCGAGCTGCTGGTTGCAGACCGCTGAAATAGGCGCTTCCCCAAGGTTCTTTTTTTTTTTTTTGCAGTGGTTTCATCTCTAGACAAAAAAAAAATGCTACAAACCATGGACACGCTACCAATGTAGCTTCTGCAATTTAGCGGCGATGGATGTATTTGTTCCGCCTGTCACGACACGTCACTGGCATGCATAGATGAACGCAGGTACATTTGTAGCTCATAAAATTCAGACTAATTACCTGCAATTTCGGATTTTTTCGCCTGTTGTGACTTGGATGACGCTCCGCTTTCATTTGATGACCAATTTATGCAGGAATCCAGAGAAAAGATTCTAATACTTTTTCCCTGCAAGTGTCCATTCGTCAGCGCAAACAGAGCACAACCTGTCCCAGTGAGCTTTTTGGTTCCGTGCCGTCTCGCTGGCTCCATTCTTTTGGCATCTTTCCTTTTCCTCCGGGGAAAGGAAACGCAACGGTGCGTGTCATGTTAGCTGTGATTAGAATGAACCGGAACATTCCGTGGTCAACAAGACAGGCAGCGATGACTACACGATTGCGGGAGACTCACTCGACGATGTTGTCGTCTGGTTGCGGCGTTTGAAAGTAACGACTTTGTGGAGTTGCTGTGATTGACTGCTGGGTGTGTGTGTGTCTATGTGTGTGTGTGTGTGTGTGTTGACAGGTGGATACCCTGCACCGTGCTACACACCTGACGGGCGGCTATGAGGAGCTGTCAGGTAGTGGCCTCTACACCCCTCATCGCCTGGATGTGAGTAACTCTTTCGAATACGTCACCACTGCCGGTTGGCGTCCTTTTTCAGTTCATATCAAGGAGCCACACTTTTTTTTTTTTTTTCCCTTCCACCATTTGAAGCAGTGCCCAGCAGTTTGGAAAACAATGATCAACAGTCTGCCAGTTTTCCGACGGATGTTACAGACCCTGGCGCTGAGTCATCAAATCTCGTATCCAGTGTGGCGAAACCGAATCAATCTCCCGGTCCCACGAGCTTAGCCATGACATCACGTTTATGTTTCGGCGCCGTCGTGTTACGTGCGCCGGCGGTGCATACGTACATCGTTAGGCATAGCTTGATGGCTAACATCGATCGGCGTACGTTTGCGGGATGACAGGACGCGCATCAGACAAACGCATGAAATCAAATTAAAACCGGCGGAGAAAACGCGTACCTGTTGTCTGCGGTATGTTTTGTCTTTTCGAAAAGCGTGTCTCGGCGAGCCGGGCTAACTTCCATCTTGTAAAAGTGTATCATTGACCTTCTTTTTCCACACACTTTAATGACAAACAGACAGTTGTTCTCAAAGTGTCGACGCCAGGGGAATTTCCACAAAATTTGATATGACGACCCGTCTCCCGACAGTCGCTAATCGTTCTCCGTTTTGTTTTGCGTGACTCGGGAGCGATGACGTTTTTAGTGTTGAAACCATTCAAGTATTTGGGCGTTCTTCTATTCGGGGTTCTCGCAGAAGAGGGGCAAGCTTATTCTGCCGCTGGCCCGCCATCAGCATTATGCACACATTGCGTCATTTCATTGAAAAGCCTTTTTTTTTTTTTTTGTAGAAATGATTACATTTATTTGGCAAGCATTTTTGTGTTGATACTGTAACCAATCGTATACATAACAGGCCACAAAGAAAATTGGGGGCTTATTTGCATAACGGACAAATGGGCCGGCCCTTTGCCGGAATTGGCAAGCATAGAAAATGTACATCACGCCACTCCCCATTTCACCTCGTCATTGGTTGGCGGATGGTTTCAGTGTGTGTTGTATTTGTGGGGTCTTTTTTTTTTAACCCTATCACGCACGCTGTGACATGGTAAGCTGTCCAGTGTAGTCACCGCTGTCCCCGAAAGGGTTAAAAAGAACTCATATCGGCCAATTTATCGGCTGGCTCCTTCTCGCAAATCAAGTCAGCGCCATATTTGAACCCCGTTTTTTTGTTGTTCCAGGCTAACAGCTGGCAGGACCCCACCAACCCCCCCTCTGTCACCTCCCCTCCCGGAGCTCCCAGCAGCGTCCACTCAGACACCTCCAACTGATCCGGGTGGCTTCCGCCTTCGGCCATTTCCACTTTTGGGGTTGCCGGGGGGGAGGGCGGAGGGGCTGGGGCGGCGCCCTCTCTCACTCACCCCCATCTTGGACTCAACGGGATCATGTCATGAACACAACACACTGTGCTGGAACACAGGACAGCAGCGCAACTCTGGACTTTCCTACCACACCCGTGTCATAATGTTCACACATACATATGTATATGCTCATTATCTTCCCACACAAACACAAACACAAACACACACACACACACACACACACACACACACACACACACGCTCGTGCTCTTCACCTGTGGCTTCGTTCAATTGGTCGCCCTCCCCAGCAGGCTCTTACCAAAGCGCCGCCGCCCGGCTCGTCATCGGCATCACCGCGTTGCACTGTTAGCATCCTTGTTATGAGCGTGGATAGCCGTGGCTAACCGGTTAGCAGACCAAGAAGAAGAGTGGATGGAACTAATCGCCCCTTTTTTTTTTTTTTTTTTGGTCATTAGGTTTGCCTCCTTTTTTTTCTGTCTGCTAGTTTGTCTGATTGTAGACCATTTTGTGTGCGTGTGGTTTTGTTTTTTGGGTTTTTTTGGGTAAGAATGCACCAGCCGCCACCAAAAATCCCCACACGCTGCCAATAGCTCATCGGAGAGGGCGAGGGAGGAAAGGGGCTGGTGATGGCGAGGGCATCCATCCGGAATCTCGCAAATCTCGTCTTCCATGCATGTTAGGGCTCGTTTTAGCCGCATGTTGTCGTCTTCATTCAGCCCCGCCCACTCTCACTTTTTACCTTGGTTTTTAATTAAGAAAAACGGAGAGAAAGAATTAAAAGGGTAGAACTATTACAGTCAGACCAAAAAAAAAAACAAAAAAAAAAAAAACAAAAAGGAGATGAGCGTTATGTGGCGCTCGGATAGTTGTGTGCGTCGTCATTGCGATATGCACAAAGACCACCTGTTGTACCAAAACCAAAAATACCCCTGTCAGTAATCATATGATGATGATGCCACCGCTGAATTCTTTTTTTTTTTTTTTTGTGGGGAAGGGGGGCAATTTTATTTTCAATGTTTACAAATATGAACTTCCTATGTTGTTTTTTTTTCCTCTTCCGGCCAATCAGATAAGAGCTCCACTGTCTCTCTCGACCTTGTTACCAAAAAAAAAAAAGAAGCCACTTTTTAGCTATTTTTTTTTTTAAACACAAGTTTTAATGGTAAATTTAGAATCGTCTTGTTATGAAGACAGAAATGTCCTAAAAGAGAAAACAAAAACACCATAAATGTCCAATGTAATATCCCGACATGT
Organism: Hippocampus comes; assembly: GCF_001891065.2. Classification (NCBI taxonomy): domain Eukaryota; kingdom Metazoa; phylum Chordata; class Actinopteri; order Syngnathiformes; family Syngnathidae; genus Hippocampus; species Hippocampus comes. The sequence continues at coordinate 426,709 of NW_017804806.1, forward strand.
AATTACTTTTGTTACTTTCTAATACACTAAAACGTGATCAAGCCCC
>NW_017804806.1:426802-465632 GCF_001891065.2 Hippocampus comes
CACACACACACACACACACACACATCTCCACCACAAGACCCCCCTCACACACACACACACACACGATTTACTATATAACTCTGTATCAACTTTATTTTTTATTATTATTGTTATTCTTTAGGCTTTTTGTTACATGACCGGATGGAAATGTGGGGTTGACTGCTCGGGACGTTTGCTGCTGTGGAAAATGATGGTTCCCATGAAGCTTCCATGAAAGTTATGGGGGGGGGAAGCCTCCACAGTATCAAATGCCCCCCCTCTCTCCAAAAAGCCCTTTTGATTATTATACTTTTTTTATGTTCTCTTAGTATATTTGTATCGCCGCTCTTTCCCTTGTATTTACCCCTCTCTCTACCTCTGTCTTTCCATCTTTGTTGTATATATATAACCCCCCCAATGCCTCCAAACCCACCGCTGTTTTCAGACCCACACGTCTGTCTGAACTCCTTTTATACCTCAACTTTAGAATTGTTCTAGAAAGAAAGAGTTAAAAACAAAGGAAGAATGACAAATTGTAGTGTTCTTATTAGAAACTTAATAAAAAAAAAATAGTGTGATTTTTCCCCCCCTCTCTTTTCTTCTTCCAGTATTTGATTTCAAATTTTAGGAGTGTTTCATTTTATAAGTTGTCACAAACTGCTCTTGTGATAGTCAAATGTAATAAAAAGGAGAGATTGCACCATCTTCTGAATCATGTCAGTCTTATGACACGAAACTTCTGCTTTATGGATGAAGAAAAAAAAAAGTCAATACCTTTAAAAATGAAACTGGTCAACAGCAAATTTTCATGACATATCCTTAATATACATGAGACCATAAATATATTTTTGATGCTGTTTAAAAATGTCGATATTTTTTTTTCTACTGCATTTTTTGGGGAGATTTTTTTTTAGTTTGACCTATAAAATCTTGCACATTGCGGGTTTTACCATGCATTGTAATTTATAGCGATGTCTTTACAGAGGAAAAAAAATCCACCTGCTGATGAAGCTACCCCTAAAAGGTCAGAGACCAAAGATTGACATTTTTCTTGTTTTGACGTGCTCTATAAATAGAGCTAATTTACTACTGCAACGTCACTTCCGGTAAACATCCGGGTGGCAAGAGTACACTGTATTCTTGATTATGTACTTGTATTTTCAACAGCTGACCAGGTAAAGCTCCATCCCGTATTTCTGTGATAGCATAACATTTAAGTGGAAATTAACTGCATGTTAAAAGCTCTTCTCCAGGGAACGTTAGCACAGTAGTTTTCCATCTGTGTTGCATTCAATGTCTCATAACGCTTGAATATTCAGGTTTGAAAGGGCACCTGAACGCCTCAAACGAACTCCACGTTCCAGATGGTCGTCCCGACGCAACAACAGTAAGCTAACTTGTGATTTTAAATGTCTTATTTCGTCACATTTCGATGCTCATATCCGCCAAAAATATCGTCAAAATTACGTTAAAATAACTTTTACCTCCTTTTCTTGTTGTGTGCGGACACGGAATACGTAATAATATTGAAGACTACAAACGTTATTTGAACGAGAAGCTTATGTACGGAACAATACCTTTGGATAATAAAGCTCGTTTATGTTATTGATAGTCTTCTGTCCTTTTATGATATACGTTGATTAAATGTGATAAATTACCATCTTACAGTGTGAAAAATAAATTAATGGAAAACCTTTTTTTCCATGGTGTGCAATCACAACACCTGCGAGTACTCTAGTAATAATTAGCTGCAAAATTTATTGTGGATTGAAATACTTAATAGAAAATGTGGCGGAATAAATAACAATCTGTCTTGAATGCAAAACAAAGACAATGGTTTTATATTATGCACTTAAATTACATTTTTTTTTCCCAACACAAATTATACAAAGATGAAACGTGTGACACTAGTTGTACTTTGGCTCTCTCTAGTGTTAAAGGAAAAAGTTACTGTCAAAGAAAGTACACTAAGGTTACAATAAACCTGCATCTAATCTGTTGCAATGAATCTGCAACATCTGCCTTTAGGTGCAATTTTAATTTTTGTGTAAACTACAATTTAAGTGAAGAATAACTCAATTGCCGTTTTATTTTCCTGTATTGAAGTATAAGCTGTACACTGGACTGGTTAATCGAGGACAAATACAAGATGGATTTTTTTTGTTTGTTTTTTTTTATTGTATTCTATAAAAGAGATGAGTTTACTCAATGATCAGAAGAGACTGACTCAAGAGATCTCGATAGACCACTCACATAATAGCAAAACAATAAATTGAGGACATTGTTTGTGAAGAACCCACCCCTCCAAAAAAAAAAAAAGCTGAACGTATGTAACAAAATAAAATACCTGAATAAATCAAACTCTTGGGCTGAGTCAGCACATTCTCCATAGAACACATGGCACGACAGTTATTGTGTGAAAAGGAGAGTGAGCGAATAAGAAAAGCCAAGGAGTTCAGTTGTTTGTCATTTCAAAGCCAGATGTGATATATTCTTCTACGGTGGACTTCATGGGAAATAAAAAAAGGTGACTTAAGCAAAAAAAAAAAAAGTTCTCCCGAAGTACTCTTTTACTCTTTATTCTCTTCAATAGAAAAAAAATCAATAAACACAATCGCACAGCCATTCAAATGTACACAAACACACACAAGCAGGATCCTAAGCCAAATGTGTCGTGGCTGAGACTAAAACGAGAGCGCTTGTTTCGAAGTCCAGCTAAAACCACATTTAAAATCCCCAATGTTGGGTCAAATATAAAACATTGTTTTATTCTTTTTTTGTCTTCCTTTTATACACAAACTCATTCATAAACAAACAAAAATAATGACATTCCCGTTGACCCCTCCCGTTCAGAATATTACACTCTAGCTCCACCCCCACTGAGTGTAACATAAGCCAAAAGGAGAATTGCAATACAATAATAACAATAATAATAATAATAATAATAATACAGGCACTGGAGAAAAACAAACACCAGGAGAGACATTGTCTCAAAGAAGTCACATCCACTAACAAGAACTAAATATGAACTCCTATTAGTCTTTTCTTTTTTTTTCTTCTTTTTTTTAACCTTGTAAAATGGAGGATGTGTCAGACTGAATCCAGTAGTGGGACTGCCGATATGGAGTACAAGGATAGCGGTGCCAGTTTTTTGCTCTGTAGTGAAATCATCATCATCATAATAATAGTAATAATAACACCACCATTTAATCACTGAAGCTCCGCAACATTAACCTCTGCGTCCTGCCAGGGATTTCAAAATACGACTTCAATTGTCTGATATTTAAATACTTGCTGGAGCTATGATAATGCATATATATATTTTTTTATTTTAAGTAGCTACCTTATGACAAGGTGAGGACAGAGCATTAAAAGGTTGTTTGGCATAGAGATATGTGTGTGTGTTTGTGTATGCGCTTTTGTGTGGAGTGTGTTGGTAAAGAAAGGTCGAAATAAAAGCTCCTAAATAAAGAGTTATTGTCGGATAAGAAAATACTTCTTTACAGTAGATACTAAGAGGATGACTGCTCCTACATGTAGTAGTTTGTATTAAATGTCATTTTTCAAAGCGTGTGTGTGTGTGTGTGTGTGTGTGTGTGTGTGTGTGTGTGTGTGTGTGTGTGTGTGTGTGCGCGCGCGCAGGCCACTGAACCTCATGGTCTTAAAGAGAGATGTGTAAGGCAAAGTATACCTTCTCTATTGAGAAATAATAATGATTTACAGTGTGGAAGCCCCCCCCACGCCCTCCCCCCAAAGACCATGTCTTGCGTTCACATACAACAAACATTAAAAAAAAAAAAAGAGCAAGTCTTGTTCTCTTCACTTCCAGAAACAAGCGCGCTCCAGTCTTGTGTCAGTAAATAATCAGAGCTTTTGAGTTCAAATTATTGTTGGTGTGACGCCGCCCTCCACATCCTGCTAGAAGGCGGAGACGAAAAGGCAAAAAAGTGCCGACATGGCGACCGGTCGGTGACGATAATGTGGCCTTCGCTTTGTCGTCCCTCTTAAAAAGTTGCTTTTTCACTCTTTTTGTGTTTGTGTTGGGGAGGGGAGTTTTTTTTTCTTTTTTTTTTTTTTTTGCAGCTAGTTTCTTCCACTACTTGTCTTTGTTGCCTCCTCAGAAGATGTTCTCCTCAAAGATCGCCATTAAGTCACTTTGGAAATTCATATCAATCGTTGCTGCCATCTGAAGAGACAAAAAGAAAAAAATAATTGATTCTTGTGGCTAAAAATGTGGATGTCATCATCGTGAAATTATTTTAACACTGCAAGGAAATTTTGAAATGTTATGAGAATAAAGAGAGAAAAAAAATCTAGTTGCGCTAAGAGACTTGTCCTAAAACTACGAGACCAATTTAGTCACGTAACAAGATTCAAGTCTGATAATTAAAAAAAAGTTGCTAACTTAGAATAATAAAGTAACTTTAGGACAAGAAAATAAAAGTTTCAATCATGAAGTCGTAATACAAGAAAAAGTAGAAGTCAAAAGTTTATTTTTGACATTTTGAGAAAACTGACATAAAAACCATACGTTGAAATATAGTGAGAAAATGGTTGTAACATTTCGGGCGAAAAGTAAGTTATGGGTAAAAAAAAGTTGTAATGTAATAAGAATAAAGTTGTAAATGTACAAAAGACGTCTTACACGTAAATGCTAAACACAGAAGAATTTGGAGGGGAGAATAAGTTCCCCAAAATGAAGAAATGTTTCCTTACCACTTCTCGCCGCCTCCTCTCTTGCTCTCTTCGGCGCGCCAGCTCCCTCTGCTGGTCGAGCGGGCTGTGTACGGCGGCAGGCTGAGGCGGCGTTGGGGGCTGCGGGGGCGGCTGCTGCTGCTGCTGCTGGGGTTGCTGCGGGGGCGTTTGGATCACAGCTGGCTGAGGCTCGGGCTGCTGTGGGGGCACTTGCATGTGCTGCTGCTGCTGCTGCTGCTCCAGACGCCGGCGCGGTTCCTCGTGCACCCTCCTGCTTGTCTCCAGCACGTCGTCGTCATCCCGACCTCTGCAACATTTCCCCCGTCACAATTCAGACTTAGACAAACGCAGTGTAGCACTAACTACTGGCAAGCAAGATTTATTCAATGTTAGATTTTTTTTTTTTTTTTTTTAAATATGCCTCGAGTATCCGTGACTGGTTACGGCATGCTTCACGAGTACCCAATACTTAGAAAAAAAAAAAAAAAAAAAAAAAAAAAGGGCAGGCCAGAGCCTGCCCTATACTGATACCTGGCATCGATCGGTACTCACCCATCCCTGGGGTTGACAGGTTTATATGCGTTTAAAGTGTGTCGAAGGAGTAAACTATATTTTAAATTTAAAAAAAAACTAAATATAGTGCATTTTGACTTATCACTGTCATCGTGTCTTTAAAAACATTATTTTGGATATATGTCTTTTAACCCTTTCAGGGACAGCGATCACTATCAGGTTATCATTATTGGTGCATGGAAGGGTTAAACGCATACCGTACAAAGGCAGTACAGTCCCCATTTGTTTCGACTGACTTAAAAAAAAAAATTCAACCGTCCATTTTCCATATTTTTATGAATATTAAAAATATAAATTGACAATAATTACATTTGCATTACAGGCTCATCCATTAAAAATGTACTAATTTGAAAGCTCAAAGTTAGGCAAAAACAACTTTGAATCCCCAGAATACGTGGTTGATAATTCAATTGGCCACTAGAGGGTGCTCATATCATCTTTGTCTCTCTCAAGTGAAGCCAGAATGACCATGAGGTCTTTTTTTGGAGTCTTCTTTGGGTTTTTTTTTTTTTTTTAACCCCCCTTCGGATAAAGGCTATACCCGATTATTAAATGTCTCTAAAGGAGACTGTTCCTTCCGAACAGAAAATGGTCAGAGCGATCCCAAACGCTTTCCAAAGACTTCATGCGCTTGTCCTATGGGTACTTGCCGCAGTTTATCCTGCTCTCTGCGCATGCGGTCTTTTTCCGCCTGCTCGGCTTGCGCCTTCAGGGCCTTCTCCCGCTCCTCCTTCTCGCGGGCCGCCCGGCGGAATTGCTCGAAGCTGTCGCTCGAGGACTTGACGGCGGACATCGGCGTCGACGTGGACTTCTGGGCCAGGCTGGCCCACGAGCCCATGTTCTTCAGTTTCACATCCTGACGGAAGAGGGCAAAGATTTTTTTCGACCATTTCAGAAGGTTTGCAGGGTTGGATTGAAAAGGTCGATTGTTTTCAAGGGTGGGCGGAAATTAAAAATAGGCGACGGTAAGCTTAAATGATGCGATGGGTTTGGTACCTTTTTGGGTGCAGTGGGTGCCTTGGACTCTTGCTTGAACTTCTCCTTGTCTGGCGCGGGGGGTGGCGGCGGCGGCGGTCCGCTTGGCTCAGAGGAGCGGATGACGGGCCGAGAGCTGTCCATGGACTTCACATCTGAGCAACATGAGCAGGCCCTCACTCAATAAATGGCCGTCGTTTTGAAGGAAAGGAGGGGGCGGGGTTTACAAGTCTTACTCTGTTGGCCGAGGCCTTGCTGAGTGGGCTTGCTGTCGGGATGCTTGTGATGCTCGGGCCTGATGGCGGGGTTGAAAGGCTCTCCTCTCATCACCGGTGAGGGGGGAAGTTTGTCCTCTTTGAGTACTCCTTGATTGACGGGGACCCTTTGCTGCATGACAAGCACAACAGCCATTGTCACCGTTTGACCCGAAGTTTCACCCTTTTCGGGGACAGCGGTTACTACAGTGGACAGCTCGCCATGTTATCAGGTTGACAGGGTGCATGAAAGGGTTCAACAAGCGGGGCAGAGTAGTCGTCGTGGAAAAACGGTTCTCGAGTAAGAGGACTTTTTATTTTTGAAGAGGACTCAAGTAAACTTCAAAGTCGTCCACCAAACAACTCTGAAGTAGATAAAAACAAAACGTCTTTTTTTTTTTTTTTTTGTGTAAGCCTAAACTATAAAAACGAAATATTTGTGTACACTCAATCTGATATTTTGTATTGTAATAAAGATTCATTTATTGTTCGTTTAAAAAAACCCCAAAAATGCACTATTGAGGGTACAAAAAATTTTCTCAAAAATATGAACGCCCTATTTTTTAACCTTTAACCTAGGTATATTCAATTCCATTCTACATGACAAATTCGTCATCGTCACAATCCACGCTCACCTTTTTGGGCTGCATATTGTGAGGCGGAGACTGGTGAGACACGGGAGGGTACTGAGGAAGTTGCGGGGAATGCATCATGAGAGGGGATGGGTTATCCCTCATGTGACCTGTCCACAAAAAAAAAGATAAACACCTCAAAACGGTGTGTTGACATTGGCTTGCTTGCCGCCTCCGCACTCACCTGCGATGAAAAGGTCAGGCTTGGGCGGCGGCGGCCGCGGGGACAACTGCTCCGGGGGCTGGATGATCTGCTGTGCTTTGTTGCTGGGCATGGCCACCTTGTGTGAAGGCCCCTGAGACTGACCGATGAGCGTGGCAACCTGCTGGTAACTCAGCTGCTGCTGCTGAGCTTGCTGCTGAGCTTGCGGCTGACTGTGCGGCAGGTGGCGGCTCTGGTGGAGGGACATCTGTTGGGACGGGGCTTGATGCGGCGGGGCTACCGGAGCCTGCGCCTGAAGCGGAAGCTGGGCCGTGGGCAGCGTGGCTTGGGAGGAGAGTTGAGGTTGGCCCTGGACAGACTGCAGCAGGGATGACTGTCCCGCTTGCTGCTGCTGCTGTTGCTGCTGACGAGATTGCGCCTGCAGCGACTGCATGGACTGCTGGGGCTGGCGGCCTTGTTGGAACTGTTGCAGGTACAGTTGCACTTGGTTAAGGGGCGTGGAGGAGGCCGACTCTTCGTCGTCCTCCAGCAGAATCTGGGGAGGCTGGGAAGACAGCAAGCCCTGAGGCGTGAGTGTTGGCGGGGAGAGGGGCCTCTGGTGCATGGGCTGAGGGGGATGAAGGATCTGCGGGGGCAGCTGATGCGGCGCAGGTGCTGACTGGGGCAGGAGAGGCGGATGTTGCTGCAATGTGGGCTGCTGCTGCAAAGTTGGCTGCTGCTGCTGCTGCTGCTGTAACGCTGGCTGCTGCTGAGGAGGCGCGGGCTGGTGCTGGGAAAGTTTGGGATGAAGAGGCGCCGCCTTGTGACTCGGTCGAGACGGCTGCTGAGGCATGGAACTGTGCAAGGCTACGCGACAAGAAACAAAAGAGACTGTCAATATGCAGGGGGGGTTTTCCCCAAAGAATTTCTGAAGGTGCCCCTTGTCTCATGTGGTCTTATGAGCTGTCATGTGACAAATAGAATGTCAAACCCCGTGTGCAGTTCCATGAAATATTAAGTCTACTATTTGTTACATTTTTGTCATTCAAGAAGGGGGGTTGGGGGTCGTGACTGGTATCCGTAGCTAGTATCGACAGCCTTTGAAACGATTCGAAATATTCAAATAGGGACAGCATCGGGTCGATACCGATACCTGGTATCAGTACTCGCCCATCCCCATCATATAATATAGTTTGATATACAGTTTATTTATTTTTTAACTCATTCACTCCCAAAGACGTTTTTAAACGTCTTTTCAGACTTGGTCTAGAATTGGCTGGTACTGAATGAGTTAAACAAAAGCCTACCTGGAGAGGGGAGGATCGGATGTTGGGTGAGGAAGGGGTGCGTCTCGGGGGACACCGGCCCAGCGGTGTTAGCGCTGAGCTGAGGCGGCGCGGGGGACGAAGCGTTTCCCGTATGGTGGGAAAGATGCATGAGGGGCTGGCTGAACGACGGCAAGGACTCAAAGCTGTTCTCCAGCATCTGGGAAGACTCCAGGGCGGTTACGGGAGGAGGCATATACTCCACGGGAGGGGCCTGATGCTGCTTCATCTGAGGCTGAAACGCCGCCGCTTGCGGATGAAGCGCAGGCTGAGCGGGGGCAGTCTGTAGATGTGAATGCGTCTTCTTCCCCTCCTTCACAGATTGAGCCTTCTTCTTTTGCGGTTTGACCATCCCTGAAAGACGAATGAGGACATTCTGTTCAAGATCTGTTGACCAAAAAGGAATTTGGCCAACCTTAGAAGGAGACGAACCCGGAGCCTCGGTTTCACTCTCGGAACTGGAGCCGCTGCTGTCCGAAGAAGATCCGGTCTTTTTGGTGGAAACCATGGCCTCCATAGACTTCTCAGCTGCAAAACAATCGGGTGTCAATCTCCACATCAAAACGCCACCCTGTGATGAGATGCAAAAAAAACAAAAGCGGACCTCCGCCCTTCTTTTTCTTGCGAAGGCACGTGGACACGTAGCGCTCCAGCTCTCGCAGAGTGGAAGGCTTGAGCGTTTCAAAGTCGATCTCAATCTCGTCGGGGTTGGAGTTTTTGAGCGAGGGCTCTCGCGACTGGATGATGTGGACCACGCGGCCCAGTTTGTCACCGGGAAGCTTATTGATGTCCAGGCTTAGTTGTCTCTTCTCCTCGTACGTCATGGGCTTGCACTTTTCCGACGAAGCCGAAGAACCCGCCAGGTCTTCTTCCAGGCAGAGAACGGGCGGGAGGTTGGGGGGCTGGTTGTTTTTCGTTGCCTCTTTTTTACTAAACGTACAACAAAGAGACGTCAGCCTATGAAGAGAACGGCCCTCAAGAAGCTGTGAAGAAAAGACCCCACCTGGATTTCTTCTTGGGTAGCTCTTTGTTGTTATTTGTACTGCTCTTGGTCCTTTTCGACAGCTGGGAAACAGGTGCGGCATCCTGGATCTCGTCAACCAGGCTGGGGATGCCAACTTTCTTCTTGTGTTTGTCTTTCTTCTTCTCCTTCTTTTCCTTCTCTTTTCTCTTTGGTTTGCTGGCTTGAGGCTGGGAAAGGGCAGCCAGCTGCTCGTGGACAGCCTTCAGCTGCACCGAGAAAAGGAACCACCTTCTTACCGCCAACAAGGACGACGATAGGTTCTTCAAAGAAAAGCTAAAGTTGACTCATCTCACACCGACCTGTTCCTGGAGCTCGGCCAGCCGCTGAGCTCGCTCCTCCTCCGAATCGTCGGTTGAAGACTCGGACTCGGAGGAGGAGTCGCTGGAACTGTCGGAAGAGGAGGCGACGCGGCCCATCGGAGGCTGGGGTTTCACCGGGGCAGGGTGGTGGAGCGGAGGAGCTGGGACGGAGGCGAGGGGTTTGGACTCTGGTTCGTCCGGCATCTTGGCAAAGCGCATCTCAAACACGTCCTATAAAATGTTGAGAAAACAAAAAGGTATAAAACAGTTGACTTCTAACGGGAGTGCTTAAAATTATTTTTTAAAATAAATCACAGAGGATTTAAGCCCTGTTTCCGAAAAAGCTGTGCTGTTAAACCAGTAACAGTCAAAAGTTGTAACGGGTAATATAAAAATAAATAAATAAAATACCATTCATATAAAAATAGAGCTACACTGCACCCTTCCGATGGGACACAAACTACCATGAGAAAAGAGCGACGTGCAAAGAATGTAAAACAAAGTAGCGTTTAGAACCATGCCAAATAGCCGCCGAATAAATAATTCAATTGAAACTGGTTCCGAGAAATATTTAACTCATTCGCTCCCAAAGACGTATTTAGATGTCTTTTCCGACGCCACACATTTAATCCCAGCTCCTCATTTTATATTGACTGTGGGTCTGAAAATGCCATTTTGAGACCCTTTCAGACCCTTTTCAAGTCCAGTCAATATAAAATGAAGAGCTGGGATTAAATGTGTGGCGTCGGAAAAGACATCTAAATACGTCTTTGGGAGTGAAGACACACCTTTCACAAAAAAAGTTTACCTGCAACTTGCGTGCCATCGCCACCACCTCGTGGTCAGGCGGATTATATTTATAGCAGTTGGAAAACATTAACCGGACATCGGCAGCAAATTCCTGGGGATCCCGGTATTGTCTGTTCTCCAGCTTGGCCTATGCATGACAAAAACAACAACAACAACAACAAAAATCAAGGAAATGAAGGACTTTTGATTGTCGCATTGCAGCGCTATGCACACCTTAATGGTGCTCAGGTCCATGGGATGTTTGATGATGTCGTGATAATCGTGCAGCCCGAGCGCGGCCACATCGACGGGTTTGTAGAAGGGCCAGGCATACATCGTGTGTTTCTTGGACAGCATCTCTCTGACCAGACTCAAACAGTAGCCCAGTTGGTCTTGCGGGACGGGGCTATGGCTACTACTGGGCCCGCTCATGCCCGTTCCCATCACCACTTGATGCTGCGAGTCCGGCGCCTCTTTCTTGACCATTTTGGCGGGGCGGCTGCTCTCCCGCCGGGGCAGCGTCTTCCCCGACTTGGATTCGGCTGGGGAGGACTCGCTGAGCTGGTCGTTGGCTGTGGGTGTTGTAGTGTCCGCTTTTCTTTTCTGGCTCTTTCTTTGCTGGGGAAAACAACAATAAAAGGAGGACAGAGAATAAACGACAACCATACAGTGTTTCCCCTAATCGAACACCTGTCACCTTACCGGCCACACGTCATTTTTTTTAATTTTTATTTTACTGTAGCATAAATAAAAACACAATTGACTGCAAAGGAGTAAAAAGTCAATGTGTGCATAAAATAATGAACACCTAAGCCAGTGGTGTCAAACATACAGCCCGCGGGCCGGAACCGGACCCCAAGGAGGTTTGATCCGGCCCGCGGGATCATTTAAAAGTGAAAAAAAAATGCATTAAAGACAGTGAATGAATATTTTAAATAAAATGCATTTCGTGGATTATCCGCTAGGGGGCACACTGTTTTGATCACAGTAGAAGACAACATTGTTTTGATTGGGGAAGAAAACAGCAGTCTCAGTCTGTCACCGAGATAGACCCAACGCAGCAAATGATATGAAGGCGCCAATCAATGTTTCTTTAGACCAAAACAAAGGAAAGAGATGATATGGTATAATGTTAATGGTTCGGCCCACTTGACATCTACAGAGTCCGTATGTGGCCCACAATGTGAAATGAGTTTGACACCCCTGATCTAAGCAGTTTGATCACAATTTGAGATATCCACACACGTTCTGAACATTGACGAGTGGAAAGGCCCGTCCGTCCCTCCTCGTCCTCCTGCTATGAGGCCGTGTTGCCGTCCGTCTCTGTTAACTCATTCACTCCCAATGACGTTTTTAAACATCTTTTCAGACATGGTCTAGAATTGGCTGGTACTGAATGAGTTTTAAACAGCATAGGAGTCATGTCCCCGTTTTTTTTTCCTCTCTCACCTGTATCTGATCTTTTATGATGTGATAGTTGATAATGAAGTGTTCAGAATTTGCTCCATGTTTTGTATTTTACCATCTAATAAGCTTAGCTGTGTTATGAATCCAAATATGTTCTAAATTTGTCCAGACCCTCCGGTGTGGGCGAACCTCTGCTCTTATTTATTTTGTTCATTTCCACCTCGCTGTTGCAAGACATATTGATGTCGGCGAGATGAAGCCATTAAATGGAGTTAATGATTTCCCCTCCACATTGAATCGCCCACTCACTTTGGTCATGGTGATCGGGTTTTGCAGCATGGGGGCGGTGCTCTGGATGGATGCCGGCGGGAGGGAGGTCTGAACGGGGGGAGGCACGGAGGTCATCATGGGAACTTGAAGAGTGCAATCCAATTGGCCCAAAGAGTAGGGCGCTCCTAGCTGTGCCGCGTGGCCCGGTAACGTCGGGGGAACGTGGGACGGGAGGGCCTGCATTAAAGGCTGAGGAGGTAGTGAAGGCGGGCCCTGTGCCGGTCCTCTGGTCTGAGGTGCTGTCGAGAGGCTTGACAGACCTCGCGTTTGAGGGGTTGTGGAGGAAGGGTCGATGATGGCCCCCGGTTTCAAGCTGAGACCTGGACGACGGAGAGAGAAAGAGTTCACGCTAAAACAAAAGCGACGCGACAACACGCGATCGTGAGATGGACTTGAAAGAAACATTACCGGCGTCTCTGCGACCTCGGCCCCGGCCCTTCCCTGTCATGACCGCAATCTCAATTTCTTCCTGAGGCATGTCGGCGACCTTTTGGAGGAAAGCCTTCTCTAGCGCCTTAGCCATTAAGACTATGTCATCCGAAGGCTGCGGTGACAGACAATCATGGAACAAATTTGAAGTCTCGTCAGCATCTACACTTTGTATTGGATTCTTAACCTCATTGTCAACAGCGCCACTGCAGTACCTTATTGTACATGTAGCAGTTGGTAAACATCTTGTTGAAGTCTTGGATACATTCTTGGGCATTCCAGTAGTAGCTGTTTTCAAGCCTTTTCTTGATTGTTCCCATGTCCATGGGGTTTTTAATTATTGTGTAGTAGTCCTGCACAACGGATCGGTACAATCAAATTGTGCAGAAGTCGAGGAGAGAAACCTCACAGTGGACGTTCCTCTGTCAACTATGTCACCCAGGATGAGCAGAAGCGGATGACACACGCGTGCCTTATGACATCATCGCTGCGGAAAAGTCATCAAAAAGTGTTTCGAGCATGGTTGAAGCGATGACTTAAGTCGGTCAAAGTTGAAGCATTTTCCAACTAGAGGAAGGCAAACGAGTGTCGAATAATCCCCCCTGCAATTCGCCAGGGACAGGCCGTTAATTGTTGTGGCGACGCCGGCCTTCCATGAACCCGAAAAGTAACTGCTTAAAGACGCTTCGGTTTGGAAAAATAAAATGGCACCGGAAATGTGCACATGTACACAGCCATTGGGCGAAGATCCTTTTTAACTTTTCATAACTCATTTGTATTCTATGGCATTTGACACGGCACGACTCAAGACTTGGTCTTGCTCTTTGGTGCTTTCTACTGTCTTTGCCATTAACTTGTTTTATTGTGGTATATATATATATATGATATTTGCTCCATATTCAGCACTTTGTATACAGCGACAGTTGTTTTAAAGTGCTCTATAAATACAGTTGAGTTGAATGAGTTGAGTAACTTCCACTAACAACACAAGGTTGTCTCGCAATGCTTCACTCACTCACTTCGACATACTTCCTTGACACCATTTACGGCACGACTCTCCTATTTAGACAGGGCTTTGGCAGCGTATTGTGTCATCTTTTGGGCTTTTCCGAAGGAGCACAAAAGAGAAAAAGGGCATGACTTACAGGAAGATTGAGTTTGATTGAATCCACCGGTGAATGGAAGGGCCAGGCAAACTGGTGTTTCCACAGGGACTTCACCACCACCTTGAGCAGGTACTGCAGCTGGTTGGTCTGGCGCTTGGGCCTGTCAAGGTTGATGTATTCCGGGGGTGGGGGGTTGCCAACTGTCTGGGGCTGCCCTTGGCTGCCGCCGCCGCTGCTGCTACTGCTGCCGCCCGACATCTGCGCAGCGTCCAGGCCGTCCCCCATCCTGACTGGGTTGGGCATGGGCATGGGCCCGGGCCCCGCTGCAGGGGCTGGAGCGAGGGCAGGGGGAGCGCTGTTGGCAGTGCACCAGTTCAATCTTGGCCCCGGCACAGACTCCACTGACAGAGCACCACTGATCCCATTGCACTCCTCGCTGGACTCTCTGGGGGCGGGGGGAGAGAAAACACACCAGATGTTCATGTTTGACACCGAGCGGCATTTTCAGTTTGATGTTAACCTTTCGCGCCGTCGGCAACAAATGTAATCCAGCGGCCTCAAGTGGAGAAGAGCCTTTCTAAGCCTTTGTCACTGTATAAAGCGAGCACAACAGTCGCTCCCTGACTCTGTTTTTTTAATAAACTGTCGCATACCAGACCGTGATTATAGAATTGTGACACATAATACAATGCATGTACGCAGTCATTATTGACCAAGCCTTGGGGAAGCTTAATAGAAGTCAAAAGTTAAATCATCAAGCAAAGCCAATTGAGCAACGCCAGAGCGGTGAACGGTGACGTACGACAATAGAGCCACCGACGTTACCGCGGAACACGTCGTCACGACGAAGGCTTTTAACCTTCAACGTTTGGCTGTGTCGTCTGTTCCGAAATCCCATTCTTGATGTCGTCACTTGAAAGGGAACAGGGAAGGAGTTTGTGCAACACATGACCGCCGCTTATTGGCCTCCTCGGGGCATTCAAACAAACACACAGCCGAGAATCTGACTAAACTTGAGGTCACCACGTGACGGCAACATGAAATGGCGACTGCACGTCTCAACAGGTTTTCGGCTCCAAAAGCGGCTTTCGCAATTTTTTAATGCCGTATCGACAATCTCCGCAAACTTATTCTAAGTCCGCTTGAGAGACATGTTTCAGATAATGTTATATATTATATGTCTTCCAATAGGAAAAAAAGTTAGTAATGCGTGATTGTAGACAAAAAAAAAAAAAAATGGCTCGCCGGACCTGTTCAGCTTAGATTTTTGTTTCTTATTTCATGGCGCCGGTGACGCCAACCGGATATTAGCATAAGGCCAACTAAGGTCACGTGCACCACGTCGTACACACATCAGAGACTAACCAAACCACATACCTGAGGTCAATCAAAACTTCCGCAAATGCCCAGAGGCGCAAAACCCATTGAACAGGGAGAAAAGAGGCTGACGGCAGCAAGTAGAGTAATGCGTAGCTCACATGCAATTCAAAGGTCACTGTGGGTCAAACATAACACGAGGAAATGTGTTTGTAGTTGTCACCTTTGTTTCGGTCGTAATGAGCCTGCTCGAACGTAAAATGTAATACCAGTGATATATATCGTCATTGGGGAGGTAAAGGGAGCCAGAGCAAAGTGTAGTTTCACTGGACAGGAGCAAAGTGGCTACATTCGAGTGATAGCCACCTATCAAGGGCGGGAAACCTTACGTAAGCAGAGAACGAGCGAACAAATGTGCGAGTGTGCAAAGAACAGCTGTAGGGCAGAGGGCAAAGGACAAGGTGAGCAATGCTCTTCACCGTATTTAGATTACAACGCCGGTCGTCCCGCAGGGCGTTCTCTTGTCGTCTTGGAAAATGTGTCTCATGTTCCCTTTGGGACAGCAGACCCCTCACGATGGTGGAAAACGCGTTACAGTGGTTATGATACAACCTCCATGAGGACAAAGCAAAAAAAAAAAAAAAAAAAAATCAATAAAAATACAAAAAATTGAAGCCATGACAATTTATCCCGACACCAGTTGCCATGCGTGCCAAACGCTTATCATACAAATAAATATTGCCAGATGGTACTCAGCCGCTCATTAACAGCAACAGGCGGGCCTCGCTTGCCGCAACAGTCTTTCACAAACCGGGTTAAAAAAAAAAAAGAATGAAAAAGAAAGTGTAATCCAACTTGCGGAACGCATTCATCTGCAAAAAATGTGCGAGCACCAACTTACACCTCCTGCAAGGTTATCGGCATCTGTTGCCGGCACAGATCCAGACAAGCTCAGCTCAAAAAAACAAAACAAAACAAAAATGGCTGACAGTTTTTCCACATTGGCACCCTTCACTGGCACGCTTCTATTTATATGAATGGGATCGGATAGTATCGTTGGTGTGTGGTGCAACTTAATACGAAGCTCAGGTTCCACTCGACAAGTCTGTGACGCGCATATTTGTGTTACTTATGCCCAACATAACCGATAACACAAGTTATGGAAATACAGCGGCGGCGTGCTCTCTCATCGCTCAGCAGCTGCGGCGAAAAAGGC
Organism: Hippocampus comes; assembly: GCF_001891065.2. Taxonomy (NCBI): domain Eukaryota; kingdom Metazoa; phylum Chordata; class Actinopteri; order Syngnathiformes; family Syngnathidae; genus Hippocampus; species Hippocampus comes. The sequence goes on from NW_017804806.1 coordinate 443,295, forward strand.
CGGCAACGACCAGTGGCGGGAATACCCGTAGCCGAGCGCAGACTGCATCTGTGTGCTATTGTGGGAATGAGTCACTCAAACAAAATGTTCCTGCGGCCCCACCCCCCCACCAGCGTTTTTGAGTATTCACGATCGGTTTAGTTTGAAATTGCAGCGCTCTCTATTTCAAGTTTGGATGAACTTTGAAATAGTTTTTTGTATGACTGCAAGCGCGTTGACAAATAAACGTGGGCGTCGCCCCGTAGCTTTAATTTATTAGCGTTTGGAATGACTCGTGTGAAAAAAAAAAAGAAAAGAAAAAAAAAGCGGTTGGCAGATCCACGGCTAGAGCGGTAGTTTTAATTTGCTCTCCAGCCTGTTAGTTTGCCATAAAAAACACACCGATAGGGAGGGAATCCAAACAGGAAATGCTGGCTGGCTTTTTATTGGCAATTACCTTCCAGTATAATTTAAACAAAATAGACTGTAAACAGTGATTAGTAAGACAAACTGACAAACTTCCACCAGGCAGTAAAGTCGCCTCTGGACAACATGAACGCACTTGAGAGCCGTTTTGCTTATATTATGTCAAGAAACCCCAAACGTTGGCCTACGGACACAAGTAGTTCTTGGCCAAGTCGTCACACTCGCGGCCACGTCCAAGTGTCGAATTGGAAGTCAAACATGCCTGACATATTTGGAATTAGAAAATGGCGTTCCAAGAAAAAAAAAAAAAAAAAAAAGCAGGTGATAAAGACGTGGTGTCTACATCGTTAATACGAAAACAAATGATGCGGATTTTTTCATGACCCAAATGGTCGCCCAAGATGAATCTTTAATGACTATTTTAAGAACCCTTTCATGCGCCCTGTAACCTGATAACACGGTGAGCCGTCCACTGTCGTAACCGCTGTCCACGAAAGGGTTAATGAAGTGCAGTGACATCATAGACTCATCAGTTCGATATGCTCTGCTAATACACCTTAACTCATTCAGTACCAACCAGTTCTGGACCAAGTCTGAAAAGACGTTTAAAAACGTCTTTGGGAGTGAATGAGTTTTAATGGGCTCACGCTTTTCAGTTTTACAATACATTTTGACGCTCTGTGTGTGTGTGTGTGTGTGTGTGTGTGTGTGTGTGTGTGTGTGTGTGTGTAAGCGAGCCTGCCCAGGCTGACAACCAACCCTCGCCCGTGAGGTTATTGATCCAATCACTTACATGCGCCAACCCACTCAAGGTTGTAACTGTATCCGGGGTTCAAAGTTCATTTTACAGAAGTCAAAAGGATAACCCCCCCCGCCCCCTAAAGATCCATATATCCATGTTTCCGTACCACTTCCACATCCGCAGGTGAGCCGGCCGGAGCCTATTCCAGCTGACTTTGGGCAAAAGGTTGAAAAAAATGTCAAATATCCAGCACCAGCAGAGTGAAAAATATTCCGACGCACCGGTTTCATTCAAAATAACCGGCGTGGATTCATTTTGGTTTCGCCGTACCGCAGGTTCCATGGGAATGGTGTTGCACCATTTCGCCAATATGATGCGCGAGTAAAAACTCGTCTCGGTGAGCCGACGGGCCGGAGCAAGAACAGCGTTGGCATGTGAGACGAATCAAGTGTGCACAAGCGCTTCAAGTGAGGGCAATGAAAAGCTCCGCTTCCCGCTGCTCGCATGTCCTGCACTGCCCCCTAAAAAAAAAAACTCTGGAAGACCAGTTGACCTTTGACCTGGACATACATCACCGCAGACTGCTGTGGAATGTTGAAAAGAGCGGAAGGGGCTTTAGTTCCTGGGGTGAATGGGGGTGGTGTGGACATTTCACACCAGGAAATGTCCTCTTGTGTTTGGGCCTCGCGGCAAATGTAGAGGCAAGAACATCACAGCAAGATGTCGCCGGCATCTCCCATGAAAGTCTCGATGAATCATTCATGGCAGGGGGGAGTAGGGTCAAGCTCAGGTAAAGATGTCGGAGAGCAGTTTCCCTCTTCCAAGTATCCGAATCGCGCTCGGGCGAAAAGTAAAAATGGTTAAATAATTAATCGCGCTGATGTGAGGCGCACCCGTTCGTTCCAGCTGATTCACAAAAGCCATTTTCCACTTTGCGACGATTGACGTCAAAGCATGAGCACAGTAGCCGCGCCGACCTGATTTATTGATGTACGCCGATAAAGAGAAGGATTATTGATCTCGGTGACACATAAGGCCTTTGAAATGCTTGAATGTGACTAACCAAACATCAGGAAGTATGACATTGCCCAGTAGAGCTGGAATTTTCTACCCCCCACCGTGTTTCTGTTCTGTATAAATCACTGGTCCGGAACGGGTGGTGGGAACAAAGTTGACGTGGAATATTTGGGCCTTCTCGGGTTTTGTATCAGAGTCGTAACGGAGGTGGATGACGGGACCCGACGCTGAATTCCGCCCTGTTCCGTTCAAAGTGTTTATCGCGGCCTACGAGTGCTTAAACATGTCACGCATCAGCAATTATCCGAGGATAAACCGGATAACTGCAGTTGTTTGTTTACATTCAAACTCAAGCTTGTAGGAGTGATGTCAATGCACGTCATGGGGAAGATTACAGTATCTCGGGCCACTTTGTAACATCTTTGCTTGTTGTTTAAGTGCTCTTGAAATCCACTCGGGTTCTTTATGGCTCCAAAGCGGCAATTTTGGCATGATTTTCCCCCCGCAAATGGGCGGGGCTTCTCAATCATTCCTTAACTAGGTCAATGAGAGGAATACAGGTGGGGTCATTATGAGGATTGGATTAGCGACGATGTGTGATTAATCACCAGAATGTCGATCAAGCGGCTGCGGCGATGCAATCAGCGCCGGTATCGGTCTCGCTCGACGACCGACTTCAAATAATAAGAAATGATGCGAAAATCGCCGTGTGAACACCATTTGCATTTGGAAGGATTTAGACCACCACTGCCGCTATCCTTCCTTCCTTTTTTTTTTAAGCAATTTAACATTTGCTCCCATTCAAGAATCACAGCTGCTTCGCCGCCATACAGCTTCATGTTTTCTTTTTGTATTGCAAATGACAGCCATCTCTTTGCACCACAAAAACAAGTTTCCTCAACAAACAGCTACGATCAATCAAAGATCAAGAAGCTTTTTTTTTCTCCCAAAAAGCTCAAAACGCTTCGGCGCGCAAGAAGACCACAACTGGATGATGTCCAATAATCCAAAATAAAGACTTCTATTCTAAGCGTCTACATGAGTCAGTGCATTAAAATGACTCAAATAGGCTAACCGTGACTCAAATAAGATACCGAAAGAAAATGAAGACTCTTTCACGCTTCAACTTCCAGCTGGCCGCGATATGCAAGCCAAAGTTCCATGAATCACACACACACACAACCCCCTTCTTCCTCCGTCGGCCCCCTTCCCCCATATATCCCCCCCTCTCTCACCAGGAGGCTGGTTCATGGCTTCTGGCAACAAAAAAAATGTGGATAACAATACTGTCCTCAACATGAGACTGCAACAAACAACTAGGGAAGGGGGGGGAAGAAGTACCGGGCTATGTCGATACACACGATTAATGACTCGCCACATGACAGTCCCAAGAGCCATGACTCCAGGCTGTTCCGAATGTTGCCTTGTCCTCAGCATATCAACATTGCGCGGAACTGATTTATTATGATTATTAAAGTTTCATTTGTTCCCCAAAAAAATAATAATTTAAAAAAAAAGGGCAGTGTGGTGAAAAATAATATAACTTCTTTGGAAAAAAGTTTTGCGCTCAACAAAAATTACCTTTTCACAGACACCGAATGTGCAATCTTTTCCAGGAGGGCATCCAGTTTTTGGAAATCCAGCAAATCGTTGGACTTGGCATGCATCTTGTAATCCATTTACAAAGACTCCGACGGCACGGAAAGAAGCCACAATCCCAAAAGAAAGGTAAGAAAAAAAAAGAATTGGGAAAGTTGGGGTTTTTTTTGTTTCCCTTTCCTGTCATCCAGAACACCCAGATTTAAGCCCGGGGCTCTGGTGCGTATCCGAAAATCCCGCAAAACATGATGAGTAAACCCATTGCGTAGTCCAAGTGGAGTTTTGGGTGGAGAGGCGGGGGTCTGTTCTGGGAAAAAAAATAAAAAAAAAATAGGCTGGGAGACGGGAAGAGCTGGTTCGGGAGCGGAGGAGAGGCCACGGAAGCCAGCGGCCGGCAGGCAGGCTTTGCTAGCTGTGTGAACCGGTCTTCTCTCTACCCCATCCCCCTCTCAGTAGTACAACGGCCCAGTTGCCAAAGGCTCTCCGCTCCATTGTGTCCTCTTCGGGGCCTCCCCAACTCCAATGAAAAAAGCAGCGGTGAGCGTGGAGGCACGCAAGGCCCGGGCCTTGCGGGGACCCCGGAGAGACTCCGGGAAGGAGGACTTTTATTCCCCCTCGCGTGCTCTCTCTCTCTCTCTCTCTCGCGCAGGCAGACCAGCGTGCAGTTTCTCAACAGGAAAAAATGGCTCTGCTGCTTCCTCATTCACCAGAGCCTCGGCCCACACACGCACACACACACCCCTCCCTTCCTCTGGCTGCCATACATGCTTGTTCGTTCCACCCCTCCCCTGTCTCCCCATCAATAGCTTGAGGTTCTTGCTCGCTCGCTCGCTCCCCTCTCTCTCTCTCTATCTCCCCTACTCCTACACCTTCAACACCACACCCCTTCCTGCCTTTGCTGCTGTCCGCTTCATCAAGCCCCCCGCCCCCCTTCTCGGGGTGATTCTTTTCTCCCCAAACCACTTAAAGGAGACACATACCCACACTTCAGCCGCATGAAGCAACGTGGAGGGAAATTATCAAAGTCAAAGCCACAACCTGCCCCCGCCCCCTATTTTTGACAGATGCGCGTACGTGACAAGTCAGGTATTCAAACACAACCGCAATTAGGATCAGAACAGAGAGGGAGGCGTAAACGACAACGGAATGAAACGAATTCCGTGTGAAAAGAGAGAACTGAGAGCAGCAATTGAAGAAATGGATGCGTTTGTGCAAAGTTTACCCACAATGGAGTGGAGAGGAGAAATGCAGAGGTTGGGATGATCTGGAATGTTTGAGGCCGATGCCAATTTTGGGCAGAAAAAAAATACCGATTACAGATGAATCAGCCAATTAATTAAAATATATCATGCATAAAACATCCCCCCATGCATTTCAATGGGTGTCAACTATCGGGCAGTTTTTTTTTTTTTTTTGCTAACCGTTGACACATTTCATGAGGGTTATTGTGAAAGTCTACCTTGAATAATTAATCAAACTAGCGTTGCTTGTATACCGCTGCTGTCAATGGTTAGAGTACAGAAAAGGTCAAAACAATCATCAAACATCGGCCATTTGGCCAATTGTTTCGGCCACTGTTTGAAGGTCCACAATCGGCCAATATTTTGTACTCAGGCCGAGAGAGCTAACGTGAATCTCAACGCGACGAACCGGCGCCGGCGGAATACTTTTGACAGAATGCGACTTCTCGTTTTTGTGGTGCAACTGACACACACACACACACACACACACACACACACACACACACACACATTGGGTGTGGAACATCTGCGGGTATCAAGCCAACGTCATTCTTATTTGTATACAACAACACCAGGCTGAATGTCATTAAATGACGTTCGCAATACCGGCAGACATTCATAAAGTGCAACAAAAACATATTCAGTGACAAGTCATTGTGTTGTTAAACCATTTTAAAAAGCGTTTGTTGGATTCGCCTGGCGCTTTAAGAGGGGCGGGGCTCACACTGACAGGTGACCGTTCGCGCGACGTATAAAAAGCAGCATCGCTTTTCGTTTCGTTAGCGAATACACTCGCTTCGTCGTCGGCATGGCCCAATGGTAAGCTACGTGTGTCTCCGCTTTCCTTTACCAGATATGTAAAGTTACCTTTTTTAGACTCGATCATGATCGGTTGCTTTGTTTGTCTGCTTTGCATTGTGTCCGTTGTGCTTTATGTTCGCCACATCGCTATGCAATCACAGTCAGTTACCGTTCGCAATCGGCAATTTAAACAACGTGGGCTAAAGTGTTGCTAGAACAGTGGTGTCTTTTATTTAGCTCATTTTTGCTCGTTTTGCATAGTTGTCATGTTTGTCCGGTTGCACATTGATGTTTAAACGAAGTCAATTGCGTAGCAGCTGCGGTTAATCATGCCGGCGCTCCACTTCCGGGTTGGACCTTTGGGACTTGTAGTTCTTTTGTTCGATTCGACTTGATATGTTTGTGTTGTGTGGTTTCTTACGTTTAAAATAATGATACATAGTGAAATCATGGTTGATTAAATTATTTATTAAACGTATTGTTAAATAAAGGTATTAATGTCAACTATATACATATTTACATTGTGATGCAGAAAGATAGATATATTCTTTTTTTTTTACTGCATTTATGTGTGCTTTAGGTTATTACCTGCTTCCGATACTACTTCTGTGACAACTACTACTACTTCTGCTGCAAAGTGCTCCAATAAATGATCAAAAAAGTACAGAACGAGTGATCCTTCCATGCTGACCGACGATCCCTATTCAGAGGGCCGTGGAAAAACGGAATTAACTGAACAGCGTTACTGACTGCAGGTAAACGTCATCAGTGACTTTCCTAAAACTGATACCCACTCAATATATCCCGTTTGGAATCGTCATCACCAGGCAGAGACTCCGGCCACATTGTCTACTGAGAGAGGTTAATGATCGCAATCCGCAATGTCTGACATTCCCAACGAAACATTAGCATTAGTTCATCCTAGCAAGAGGCTCGACACCGAGAGTGTTTACTTGACAGAGCACGTGCCATGTCGTACGCACGACTGCCAGAGACAATACAGCAGCTGCCACAGTGACAAAGCTCCAGCCTATAACTATGCGGGGGTAGCCCGAAACTGACGGCCGTGTAACAGGAAAGGAGGGTGGGGTTGAATTGCATTTTCAAGAAATGCTACGAGAGGAGAAGGGGATTCATGTGGACCAAATGGGGGGAAGTTAGCTAAGCGGCAGATGAAACACAGTGCTGGATGATGAGAATGAGCCAGGAAGCGTGAGAGCGCCTGCCATTAATCATACGAGTATTGTGGAAGTCAAACCGATTGGGGACTCTTTCTTTAAAAAAGAGAAAATTTGGTCTTGCCTAAACCAGACACGTGAAACTACGAGTTATGACTTGTGGAAGCTGGTCAGGAACAGGTGGATTTTGTTGCTTCATTCATATTCCACAAACGCAAGATTAATCCGAATAATTTTGTTTGGACTACTGGGGCTTCATCAAACATATTACTGTGAAGATTTTTTTTTTTATTTTTTTTTTTTGGACTTGACTACCCTTTTAAAGAAGAAAACTAATTTTTTAGGTACATTTTACCTATTGCAATATCAATATCACAATATTTAACACCAATATCGCATGTTTTTTCCCCAATACGCGCTCACGTAAAGCCTGGACTGGATTTGGTTGGTCGGCTCATTTGTTCCCAGACCGAACTGTCTGTTTCATCTAGAGGTCACTCATAACTAGGCCAAAAATGTTCCCATGGCAACTGGAGAGTAGAACCGAAAACAGCATCATAACAGAGAGGTGGTGGTGAGGGGGGGCATTAGGCTAAGAAAAGCGCATTCTTGAGCACACAAAATGATTTAAACCAAAGGCATCCTTTGAAAACTGCTCACAAATGCTGTTTGGAAAATCTTAGGGGGGGGGGGGGGTTTCCAGGAAATTCACCAAACTAAACAATCAAGTCAATCATTGACAAGCTGTCATTTCCAGGCATTCAAATCGTTGTTTGGCATCATGAAAATAATTTGCATTCGTCCTTAAACCGTACGTTGTTCCCCTAAATTACAAAGATTCATTGTGTTATTTGTTTGTCGCGGGTGAACAAGGTGCCAACATCCGTCTGTCCGTCCATTTTCAAAAGCACTTGTCCTCATTTGGGTCACGGGTGAGCTGGAGTCTATCTCAGCTGACTTTGAGCATGAGTCAGGGTGCAACCTGGACCGGTTGGCAGCTGATCACAGGGCTTGTTTGGACAAGCAATGAGTAACACTCACATACACGTCTAGGGACATTTTAGAGTCTTTTAAGCTGGCAGTCCATTTTGCTGCGACAGAGAGCGTTATAGTCCAGTGATGGCAGCAGGCCTTTCAGTCCAAACTCCCGTGTCAATTGACCAATTTGGAGGACGAGATGTCAAAAACACGTGGTTTAGTGATGAGTCCAAGTCAAGCTTTAAAAGTTAATGCCGGGCAGAAATGTCAACTCGTGGACTAATCGGTTTAACCTCTACATACAGTCAGCGCCATAAATAATAAGACATAGACACAATTCTCCTCTTTTTGGATACAAACACCACCATCACGGATTTAAAATGAAACGATGTGTTTTCAATGCAGATCTCAGCTTTAAGGGCATTTACACCCAAACGTGTGAACGGTCGTCAGTGAAGGAATTACAACAGTTTCTCTAAGTGCCTCACACTTTGATTCATCGCGATGGTCTGCCAGGAGTCTACTTCATTTGTTGCTTGTTTTTTGGGGAAATTTCCTTTCAGTTTAGTCATCAACAAGTGAAATGTATGGTCAGTCAGATTCATGTCAGTTGGCTAACATTGCTACTGCACAATAAACAATACAGTTGGGTTGAGTTCTTTGCCTTGAATAACTCTGGCTTACTTTTGCAGTGTGGTTCAGGTCTATGTGAATCTGCACTGAAGCATTTGGCTGAATATCAGCCAATAAACACTGAAACATTTCACAATTTATCCTGTTGCTTTTTTGTCAGCAGTCATATAAACGGCAAATGCAAGGGAATCTCTTCCATTGGCAGCAATACATGCCAACCTGGCCATGGAACAGTTGAGCAGTCAGTTATAAAACTGTTATAATTCTTACACGGTAAATACCCTCAAATTAAAGCCAAGAGTATTCAGTTCAAGAACATCTTGTGCGTTTGTTCATTTCAAATCCATTGTGGTGTGGTGTTTACATCCAAAATGGTGATAATTGTGTCCCGCCCTAATAATTTATGAACCTGCCTTTTACCATCACATTGCAATTTTTGCGTGTCGTGCTATTACACCATCGGTCGAACGTGACAAAGTACTGTACGTGCGTATAAACCAGAATCGCTGTTTCTAAGAATAGAGCACCGACAGTCTGCCATGTAACGGGCCTGGGCACCGGAGATCTGCTCGCACACATAATACAAGTAGACTCAAAAGCGATTGGCGTCGTCCATTATGTTTTGCCCAACGCATAAAGTGCAAGAGTCATGACTGGAAGTGATTCAATCTGTGGGTAACGGATGAGTAGTTGGCATCGTCGGGCAGCCTGGACCCTAAACATTAGGCCACGGGGTTATGGATTAGAAGCAGTTTCGTAACGGACGTCCGAACAACACCAAGTGAAACCAGGCTTGCTAACGCGCACAAAGGCGCGACGATCCACAATCCCGACCGTTGCACAGATGACATTGAGACCCCCCCGATTGTCGTCATTTTCCTCACTGGCTCTGTTCAGAGCAAACAGCCTCAGTGCGAGTGTGCGCCATCATCACCGTGACGGCGTCGCCGTCTCCCAAAACACAAGACAGTCGACGAGCCAAGTAGCCCGAGGCGCCGAGATCGGTGTTCGAAACGGCGTTTGGGGGGCTACGGGTGGTCCAATGGGGGCTAACGGTGTTTAATAAGTGTATGGGGTATCAGACGGACACATCAGTCAAGTGCGATTATTGTGTCTTTTTGTAGACAAGTGCCAGCTAGCGTTTGGCTAATAAGCTAGCCTTAGCCAGCCGGAGCAGGCCCGCCGTGCAAGTCAACGCTCGCAACGGGCGCCGGCGATCAACGTTCCCCCTCCCAGTTTAAGGCTTTTTGCGCCGCCGTCGCCGTGTTTCACAATGCTCACTGGCACAGATGACGGACACGACACGAACGAGAGAATTCGAGGTTGAAACAATGGCGATTACCTGGGTTTATCAGGTTGCCAGGGCGCGCGGGTTCTTTCTCTCCGAGGATCATGAACACCTCTCCTTGTCGATGACGTCACGCGTAGGTCTTTTCGTCGGCGACGTAATGAGCGTGCCAGTCGAATGCAAGTTGGACGGGGTCACGTTTGACGAGCAAGTGAAACGAAATCAAGGACAAATATTTTGGAAAACTGATAGTTTGCGGGCATTTATTGGAAATGTTCTCCGTGTGATAAATTGTATGTGTAAATTTAATAAACAAATGCATTAATCTGAGATTAGTGAAACAGGCAGCCACCATGCAGAAAAAAATGCAGAATTTCTGTAATTATTTCGTTTATATCTGATCACAACATTACCTTTTCTGTTTTTTAAATTGTACGTACAAGACAGGAATATATGTCAGCAATCCAATACTGTACCAGTAATCATTTAATTATTCCTGTGCCATTCTGACGTCTCATTAGATAAAAAAAAAGCCTGTTGGCCAATACTGATCAATATCGACACAAAACCTCCATATACCTGTACAAAATATATCAGTTTTTTGTTTTGTTTTTAAGAACCATTCACAATAAACAGGGTTTACCTCAAACATCTGGTTTGCAGCGTCCTTTAGTGGACATAAATGTATCTACATGTTATATTGGTAAACGCTTTTTGTTAGTGGTAGAAAAATAAATAATACATTTCTGAATACACATACAAAACACCATAAAATATCAGTCGTGAATTATAATGTAAGAACGAAGAAATGTAAGGTTAAAAACGGTGTTTTATTTTTTACGGTCCCATAACTTGTACGCAGCCGCATCACCCGTCTCGTGATTGGTCCTTCAGAATATCCCGGAAAAAGTCGAAGTTAAAACTCAACGAGTTTAAATAATGTACATTACGGTAAACGTCATCAACGTGCTGCGCTGGCCACCTTCAAAATAAAAGCTATTTTGACATCGACTCGAGTGCGTTGGATTTAAAATTGTTGTAATCTTTCTCTTGTCAGGTAACCAGTCCACCTAGGGATAATGCACACTGTCTCAGGAGTGCCTTTAGTCTCCAGGTAGTGTTCCCATTTTTAACAGTGACAATAAAATTGCTACACAATAAAAGTAGGTCGTGGCGGCGTTTTACCGTAATACATAGTATGAGCAACCCCAGCGGCAGCAAGCTTGACTTTGGTATCGAGTGTCGCCTGACTCCAGTGGTAAACAGCGTGAAGGCCTTTGGCTGCAGCTCGAGATCAGATAACGCTTTAGCAGTCTTGTGGTGAAAATTCACTTCAAAATGGGCGTAAAAATAGAAATGTTCAAAGTAAGTCAACCAGTTTTTTTGTGCGTGGGGGATGCCAAACACTTAACTGTTACGATTTAAAACGACGAAGATTTCGGTGTTTCGGTTCTAGTCTTTGGCAAGAATACTGACATGCTTGTCTGTATATTGTTGCTGTCGTGGAACAGATGATGCTGTATTTGTCCTTCCCCGTTTCCATGTTCTGGATATCGAATCAAGCAGAATATTTTGAGGAATACATCGTAAAGAGGAAGGTTTGTATCCCGGTAGTATAAACAGTAAGTTAATACACAATGCAGTTGCCCGTGTTGTAAAACTAATTGCACTTTATCTTTTCTACTCTGAAATATTTTATGGAACTCAGAGGGAGATCTTCCCCGCAGACGAGCAACTTCATGTAAGTGTCTGTTGCATCTTAAACTGTATGTATGTACGTTTTGTCATTTACCAACACCTTGAAATGATTTTGAAAGCAAGGGCATGAGCTCCATCTCTATCCAATTCACTCGGACATGAATGAGGAGTTTTAAAGTGAGAAATGTAGAATTGCGGGAAAACTGAAGTTGGAGTGATCTGAATCTGTTGAATGCAAAAATTAAAGGTAGAATGTGATGTGTGAATGTTTTTTAGTATTAGGATGGTAGCTAGGACAACCATCATTTTGAAATGATTGATACCAGCAATTAAGAATGAAAGTTTATTCCCATTTTTTAATTATTATTTTTGATGCTCTTTGGGTTCAGAACACCCACAGAAGTTCTTACACGACTCAACTAATATATTTCTTTTGTCATGTTAACTTGCAGAGGAAAGAGTTGGAAGACTTCAAGGAGAGAATGCGCGCACGAAAAGAGCAGCGGCGACTGAAACAAATCTCAATGGAGTCAGACAACTAAAAATATTTTCTTGAAAAATATTTAAACCAAAATTAGTGATCATGTATCACATAAGGCAACGTTCAATGGAGCAGGGCGATTTGAATTTCATACTTTTCCCAGTGAACTTTGACAGCACGTACTTGCAGTGTAATTATTATTATTAATATTAGTATTTTTTTGTGATTCAATGATTATATATGCTGCTGGACTTGTGTTTGGTGTTGTTATTGTATCCATACATTGCATCATATCATACTTTATGTGACAAAAGTGACTCAGTAATGTTCTTGCGGTGTCAGCTCTGATTTGGACACAGATTCTCATGATTTTGTGTGATCTAAAATTTTGAACCATCCTGTTATACCACTTGTCCACATTAGAGTTCAGGGTGAGTTTACCTATACAGATAATTTTGGGTGAAAATTTCAGGGATACCCTGGATTGGTTGCAAGTTATTCTCGGGGCACATTCAGAAAAACAACCGTTCACAGCTATAGACAATTTAGAGTCTTGAATTAATGAATCCATGTTTTTCTGAACGAAAACTAGTGGAAGAATAAAGGACATATTTTCAAATAAGGAAGAAAAAAAAGCAACGTTGTAAGAATGCCATCCTTTTCCCTGTACTGAAACAAAGCCTCATAAATCCACATTTATCCAGTCATTCGCAAGGTTCTTATGTTTAATGACACTAACAAAAAAAAACACGATAATTGAAAAATAACATTTTAGTTAACGAAATAAAATAAAAACGAAAATGTTTAAAAAATAAAACTAACGTAAAGTAACTATAATTGGAGCAAATGTACTTTGTTTTCGTTTTTGTCAATTAATGTCATACATGAGCTTTTGGGTTTGAAACTAACTCAATAAAAAAATTAAAACGGAATAAAAATAACTACATTGAAACATCTTAAATTATTACTACCTTGGCCATTAGGTAAACATGAGCAAAGGTGATAAAACTTCAATCGTGTTATGCCGTCAGTAGGCTGTAGGGGTCACTGTTTCCTAGGAAATGTTTATGACGAGCAGGTAGGAAGAATTTAATAACAAGGAAGTGACCAACTGTGACAGAAATTACCCTGTGGCTGTCAAGATGGCACCGATTGGGCTAAAAACAATCGTAGGAGAAAGTAAGTGGCACACATTCCGTTGTCGAACTATTTTAATGCTTTCTTTACTACTGGAATTTGTATACATTGACAAATTTAAGCGTGAGACGCTGTGATGAATCGGTCATGTGAACGTGACGCTCGAGAACGAAGTTTGTTCCTCGAAAGATGTTTCTGGGCTGAAATCTCAAATCAAAATGCCGAATTAGGAAAATGTCACCCGAGCGACGTAATTAGCAGCGAGCGAAAATATTGATTTTGTGAAATATCTTAATGGCAACTTCATTTTAAGTCTGTAAGTACGTCCAGATGAATGGCAGGTGAAGGCTAATGTCGGCTACCTTACGTAATGCGGAAGTTCGTCAAGTTCTCCATAATAGGCGAAGTAAACTAACTTTGAACAAATATCACGATTTTCATATGTTAAAACAATTCACTTGTAGCTTTAATTGGTTCATTTTATTCCGCTCATAAAAAACTGCGTTTTCATTAATCGTTGATGTGTAAAACAACAACGTATTGTTATTGATATGAAGATGAACGTTTATTAAATAGCAAATATGATATGTGCACTTGAGGGTATCAACTAACCCAGTCTATTAAAAAATAATAATTAATTGAAAATTTTGAAGAAACAAATGGTCCATACTTTAGTTTTCAAGATTAAAATCAGCATTAAAAATAATAATTGTAATTGTTCATCATCTTTAGGTGTATCCTGGGTGTTAAAGCCGCTGGGTTTTGAAGAGCAGGTTGCACCACATTAATTTTTTACCCACAGCATGATGAGACAATAAAGTCTTGTACAATCTGTTGGCGTAGTTTTTTTTTTTTTTTTGCTGTTCTTACTATTTACACCCTAACTTTAAGTCACCTATGCAGTTGCTTATTATGATAAAGCATTTGCAACTACTCTTCTGTTGAACCCGCTTCTAGAATGACTTGGCAAAGCACCAGGAAGTTGGTCAGATCTGAAGTATTGCATTTGTGTTATATCTGTACTTGTCTCAACAGAAATCCTAAATGGTGTCATCAAGAGTGTACGGAAAGATGGCGAGTGGAAGGTAAATATTGTCCAAACATAAAAACAACCCTCTCAGTCTGATTTGCATTTATTATTATTATTATTATTATTATTATCAACATTATCAACATCATACAATTGTTCATTTTGTTTTGTAATGGCTTCAGGTTCTTATTGTGGACCACATGAGCATGCGGATTCTGTCGTCTTGTTGCAAGATGTCGGACATCCTAGCTGAAGGGGTCACTAGTAAGTGTACCATTTGCAATGCTGCTTGTGTGTCCTGCTGAGTGCGATGCAAGAAGCATTTATACCTTGTCATAATTCCTGCCCTCGGGATTAATTAATGCTTGCTCAAATTGATTTCATACTGATGGCTTTTTAGTGTTGATCTTTTTATGTCTGACTGTTGAGGTGTCTTGTGCTTGCAGTTGTGGAGGACCTCAATAAAAGCAGGGAGCCCATCTCTTGTCTGGAGGCCATATATTTGATCTCACCGGTGGAAAAGGTCCGGTTACGCACTAAATTTAAAATACTCGGATCAGGCATTGTAATTGCTTAATCAACGGTGAAGAATGCGGTCAATTTCTGTAATTTGTTTTAAATTTTCCCAATTATAAATCAGCGCTCATTCCTTTTAATAGTGTTTGTAGCTATACAGGTACTGTAATGTAAGTTGTTGTACTGCTGATTTAATGAAACGGTAACAATCACTTTAATTTGCAGTCAGTTCGGGCTCTCATCAACGACTTCAAGGACAGCGCCTTTACTTACAAAGCGGCCCACATCTTCTTCACAGACAGTAAGACATTGCGTTGGTCTGCTGTAAAACAATGAAAATGCTCACAAGTCATTTGATAGTTTGGATTTATTTCTACGCCCCCAGCTTGCCCTGATAATCTTTTCAATGAAATTGCAAGATCAAGAGTCTCCAAGGCCGCCAAGACGTTGAAAGAGATTAACGTCGCTTTCCTACCGTATGAGTCTCAGGTAGGATTTTTATTCGCCCTCAACAAAAAGCCTACTACAACAACTTTATTAGAAATAAATAATAATTACATTGTTATTTTTACTTTGCCTCTTGAAAATCTTTTTTAAATTAGTGAGTTGTTATTCATCTTAGTGTCACCTTTCATCACAGCACTCTTTGATCCAGTCTCTGTGTGACTGCGCAACTGTTCCTATTGAAGTGTCCTTTTTTTCCTACCCCCCCTGTCTTCGCCTTAGGTGTTCTCCCTGGACCACCCAACCTCCTTCCACTCTTTCTACAGCCCCAAGTCCAACCAGGACACAAGAAACAAAATGATAGAGAGTCTCGCCGAGCAAATTGCCACTTTATGCGACACGCTCAAAGAGTACCCCGCCATCCGATTCCGCAAGTATGCCCCTTGCCTTGTAACTTCCCACATGAGCCGAACATTTTTTTTCTGCTAATTCATTTCTACTCATGTCCCCGTAGCGGCTCGGACAGGAACGCCAAATTGGCCGAAGAGGTCTACCAGCACCTTAATGCCCACAAAGCGGACAACCCAAGCATGGGAGAGGTTCTAGTGCAGTACTACTTATTCCTCCTCTTTGACATGTTCTATAGAAGTGAATTATTATTCTCCTTTTAATTGTACGCTATCATCTTTTTCCATACAAGAGTATATAAACATCCATTGGGATTGTGCAGCTTTTCACCTCTACAGGTTGTGGGTGTTTTTTTCCTCCCCCTTCACTCTGCTGCCTTGCACTTTTTTCTTCTTTCTTCTTTTTCTTAGCTCACCTTTCCTTACTCCGGGATCAGTCTTATCAGGCATGTATTATTTATGTGTTTATTTGTTTGGTGCTGCCTTGAGAATGTTCTCTATGTTGCGTGAGAGGAAAAGAATACAGGTGGTCCTCTTATGATGGCGAAAAATTGTGTGTAATGCTAACAATGCAAAAATCTCCAACGACAAGCTCACGAATAGCGCCGGATTTGTGGCGTTGTAACCCCGAAAGCAACGTACATTCGAACACAAATGGTATAGCAACACAGGTAGACAGATAACACAACTATAAGGTGTCCTTACACCGCCTTGCATTTATTACTGTTTGTAACCTCCAAAGATTGTAACGTCCTAAACCGAGGAGTTTCTGTATTCCAAAATCCTGCATCATTGTGACAATTTAACCCCCGCACACATGGAAGTGCAACAAATGTGGATTCCGTGGTGGAATAAAAATAAATATTCACACTCATGTTCGGTTAATATATAAAATTTCTGTATTGATTGCAGGGGGTAAACAAGGGACGCTCGCAACTCATTATCGTTGACCGTGGGTTCGATCCCATCTCGCCTCTCCTGCACGAGCTGACCTTCCAGGCTATGGCCTATGATTTGCTGGATATCCAAAAGGACATATACACGTGAGTACATGTACACTGGGGGAATGTTTGTTTTGTTTCGTTATTCCTGCATATTGTCTTATCTGTAACTTGTTCTTGTTTAGTTATCAGACAACTGGCATTGGGAATTCCAAAGACAGAGAAGTGTTGCTGGATGAAGACGACGAGCTCTGGGTTCAACTCCGACATCTGCACATCGCCGATGTCTCGACGTGAGGATGGCAGGATTTGAGATACACACACACGTAAAATGACTTCCTAAAATTTTCTTATTTTGCCGCTGTAGCAAAGTGACGGAACTGCTGACCACCTTTTGTGAAAGCAAGAGGATGTGCACCGACAACGTGAGTGTGACTATCTTTGCCACTTTGGTGTCATTTCAAACAAATACCGGTATGTTTTGTTTGTTTTTATTGTGCCTTTGTTTACACGCTAGGCCAACATCAAAGATCTGTCTCAGATGTTAAAGAAGATGCCACAGTATCAGAAGGAGTTGAGTATGGTGAGTGACTTTGTTTGAAAAAAAAAAGTAAATAAAATCCAATCTTTAAGTAAATATATTTTATTGCCACTAGAAGCTGCACAACTGTTAAATTATTAAACTAACTAAAATATTGCCCCGCAATATAAGTAATTCATGCTACAAAATTATTTCATGTATCATGATAACATAACGTCACATATATTAGCCCTTCCCCTTTGTGGATTTTGACCTTCATTTGATTGTTCTCCTAACCTCACAATTGTTTTTTATTTACCGGTATCTATTTTTTTTTTTTTAATGTCCTCATTAGTTTGTTACTGCTGCATTATTGACGCTCCTGTTTTTTTTTTTTTTTTTTTTTTACAGTACTCCACTCACTTGCACTTGGCTGAAGCTTGTATGAAGAAGTTCAAGGCATCTCTTCATAAGCTCTGCGAAGTGGAACAGGTCAGTATTGGCGCGTTTTGGCGCAGTCTGGTTGCAAACAGCGTGAGAGGTGCTACAATAAATTGATTCTTAAATCGACAGCTAGTTTGATCATTGATCCATCTTTTAGAGTCCATTGTTTCATTTAAAAATGTTCAAATGCTTGGAATTTGACTCTCAACAGTAAATATTCTCAGATTTCAATGTGGAAAACGGTAATCAATATTTTTGCCTATTTTTGTACGTTATTAGACCAGCCCAACAACTTAATCATATTCTATTTATGTTGGCCCACATTCTGCGCTGTCAATTTGAAATAATATCCTATTTTTTAAAAATAGATGGAAATTTAAAAAAAAAAAGAATAAAAAGAAATCAGATCTGTCAATTAATCGAAACAATAATTGACAGATTAATTGATCATTAAAATAATCGCAAGTTGCAGCCAGAACTTTTTATTTTTATTATCTTAACCATATGGTCACATTGCGCCGGTCGTCTTTTGCCACATCCGGTCGTAGAGTACATTTGCACATCTGTACTTGACATTATAAATAGTAGAAGGATAATGGACTCTTTATCCCCCCCAACACATGAAAGAAGCCTCATATTCATTCCCACCCGAAATATTAAACTTCCCGGCACTTGTCTGCCCATTTATGTGTTGTGAAATCACAAAGCCTTGATATTTACATGAGCAGAAGGGTTCAGCGAGGATGCGTTAGCGTAAGTCCGTTACGCGGAACGTTCGGTGGCAGGGGGTGGGGGGTGGCGGGGGGAATTTGCCGTCCCGCTCGGCACACCGGGTGACCTCCATTTATTTATAGCTCCGCCGGGGTGTATGTTCAAATGCCACTGGCACGGTTTGTGGTGTTTAATGGAAAATAGCTGTCATAATATTGTAAAAGGAGCTTGAGGCCAGACGTCAACACCCGCGAGCTCTAATGTCATGACTAAGTGTTAGGACACTTAATAACATTTAATGACTTGGTGATGTAAAAATCCTTCCAAGCACATATATGTGTCCTGGATTTATCATGGATGGGCTATCAGCGTTGCTCGGACCCGAGACCTGGTTTTATGTCTGCACAGAAAATAACCGAATGTGTCCTTTTTGCGAGCTAAGTTTTCTGATTGATGCATCGATGGGTTATGAGCTTGTTTGGATGCCAACACCTCTTCAATCCCACAAGATTGTTTTGGCTTTTAAAAAGGACGGGCAGATCCGAACGGCAAACGCTTCAGGCACCAGTCCTAAAAGTGTTCTGCATTGTTTAGCCGAGCAAGTATATCCATTACCGCTGCCAGGGAGTTGAGGTTTTCACTGCTGGGTGGACTGCGAATGGTATGTGTGAAAGACTTTACCAATTTCCACAAAACTCTGAGGGGCCAAGGACGAGTCCATAATTATCCCCCTGGACCTTCTTGAAAATGAGACACTGAATCACATGACTTGACTTTGAATTGAATCAAATTTTCTGTAAATGAGTGTTTAGAGTGCCTCGTTGTCAGCCACGAGTACACACAAGTCACGCAGAGAAAGGTGAAAAATCGAGGTTATTTATTTGTTTTGTTAATGTCCTACGAGAGAGCCAGCATGTGAGCCAGGCCGTCGCGGTTGTGCGGCTGCTCGTTTTTGCGGCATGGAAAAGCCATGCGATGATCCCATGTGATATCTTGTAGCCACCGAAGACTTTTGAGCACATATATTGTCGAAAAGGTCATGTGACTTTCCCTTTCTCTCGTCACAGGACTTGGTGATGGGCGCAAATGCCGAGGGGGAGCCTCTGAAAGACGCCATGAAGAGCATCGTGCCTGTGCTACTTGATAATGAAGTTTCAGCATACAACAAGCTCCGCATCATCCTGCTCTTCATATTCCACAAGAAAAAAGGTGCAGTTTTCCTCCCCTTTACCAATTCCTTGCGTGAATTTTTTTTTTTTTTAATCACATTTTGGCTGATTTTGTGATTGCTTGCAGGCATTGGCGAGGAGAACCTTGACAAACTCATTCAGCACGCCAACGTGATTGCCGACAGAAACATCATCACCAACTTCCAAAACCTGGGCTGTAACATCATTGCTGGGGTATTTATTTATCTTGAGAATGGAAACTTAAAGGGCGAATCCAATCTTATCTATTTTTCTTTCATGCCTGTCCGTCCCTTATTTGGGTCTGTAGCAGAGCTGGAGCCTCTCAGCTGACTTTGGGCTAGAAACAGGGTACACTTCGGATTGGTCGCCAGTCCTTCACAGGGCACAGATTGACAAACATGCATTCACACTCATAATCAACATTTGAAATGTGGAGGAGAGAAAATATAGGAGGGCCTGATTTGAGAGCGAAATGACCGATCAACCAAATTTCTTCGTATGTCAGCGTTCACGCCGCCTAAACTAAAAAGTGCAATTTGTTTCCGAATGTGTTTTAGGGAGTCAATTCCGGGACAACGCTTCCTGATCGCAAACAGCGTGCGGACAGCACATACCAGCTCTCCAGATGGACGCCCATTCTCAAGGACATCATGGAGGTGTGAGAGGTTTTCGCACAAATGTTGCGATTTTTGTCAATAATCGACAAAGCGCAACGACTCAATGGAGTCCATTTCTGTCCAGAACGCCATCGAGGACAAGCTGGACAAGCGTCACTGGCCCTTCATATCGGACCCCGCCCCCATCAGTACCACTCACACGGCAGTCAGGTAGGTCCCGTCGTCGAGATTCAAATTGCGAGCGAG
This sequence comes from Hippocampus comes, assembly GCF_001891065.2. Taxonomy (NCBI): domain Eukaryota; kingdom Metazoa; phylum Chordata; class Actinopteri; order Syngnathiformes; family Syngnathidae; genus Hippocampus; species Hippocampus comes. Next base: position 463,559 of record NW_017804806.1, read on the forward strand.
ACAAGCTAACCACTTACCACTGTGCTGCTTTTATCATTTTCCATTTGTCCATTTTTAGAACATTCATAGAAAACAAAACCAACCCATAAAAAAGCTGTCGTCTGTGTTTAAAGAAACTAAAGGAGGGGTCACAGACAGATTATTTTTGTCAGATAAAAGCTTTTATCCCAGTAACTAAGTCCTAATGGAGCTCTTTTGGGGGGAAAAAAAAGTCGAGTGAGTAGAAGTTTTAAAAGGTGAAAATAAGCCAGTTTTGCGTCAGATGCTCTAATCTTGCGGGGAATTCCCTTCTCGGTGGTGTTTTTGCAAATCAGATGGGCTCAGCTCATAATCTGCGTCATGCACAAAGCTTGTGTCCTTCGTGTTCCGCAAAGTGCCGTAAATAAATCGGAGTCGTCATTAAAACGACTCCGGCCGTTGACGTGTGTGTTATTGTTCATGATTTATGGAAGACTTCCAACATGATTTGTACCCTTCCATATCATCAGCGCTCGTTTGGGCCAGTGGCACAACAACAGACCTCCGACAGAGTATCACACCGGACCCAGACTCATTATTTTTGTCATCGGCGGGCTGACCCACTCAGAGATGCGCTCGGCCTATGAAGTCACCCGAGCCTATGCCGGGAAATGGGAAGTGCTGATTGGTAAGCGTTTGTTTTATTTGCAGCTGACCATCCAAAGTCAAATCACCCGTTCGTTGGAGGGAAAAAAAAAAAAAGACTGAAAAGTCAAACAAAACCCATCGTCACGCATCCCAGAAGATTTAGTGACAATTCAGCTATCTGAAGTAACGACATACATCCCAGACCAGAATATATGATGCTCTGCTGAAGATTTTTTTTTCTTTTTCGCCACGTCAAACTGGTGAAGTGGTATTGGCATGTAGTATCGGTGCATTTTTACATTACTGTACAGTATCGGGACTGGTTTCAGTATTGATTCATGCTCAGTGATGCTAGCATAGCACCAGTATGTGATGGGCACGGGTGGCCATGGCAGTCGTCTTATGTCTCTTGAGACTCCGCCACAATTGATTTATATTAACTGTATATTTAAAGAACACATTTACAATGAATCTGAATGCAAATTCTAAAAGAATCTCTCTTTAGTATCATGTCAGTCTTCTAGTCAATTTCAACCATAATCTACTCGATTACTTACATCCACTGAAGGGGGGCGATTTCATTTTTATTCAAAAAAAAAAAAAATCTTAAAAAGCAGGTAAAAACTCCAAAAGGTGTTTTCCACCAACTAATGGGAGTTGCTCCCTTGCCCAAAAATATTTAAAAAATATTGATAAATAATCAGCAAATAGGTGCTACTATACTGTTAATAAATTTTTATGAAGGCAACTTGCTCCCAAACTAGTTTGTGTTGACTTTGGAGGTTGTGCAGTGCTTTATTCATTCTAACTAGCATTAGCTTAGCATTGTAAATGACTTTTTTTTTTTTTTTTCATTTGGTGTTTGACAGGCTCCTCTCACATTCTCACCCCAACCGGCTTCCTCAACGACCTCAAGATTCTCGACCAGGTTCCTAATCCATCTTGCGAAGACAACGCGGATTCCAACAGTGGACGGGCACAATGAAGGAAGAGCCTTTCTTTTGATCGGCTCCAGGTTATATGTACGTCTCAACACGGCAATAATTCAAGTGAAATATGAAGATAACTTTTTTTTTTCTCGAGTTCAAGGATTGTTCATATAGTTTGCTCTGCAATTCATTCTGTGCTAATATAAAAGTATTTTAATGACTACTAGCCTCATCGACCCGTGAATGACATCACTGTATGACCCTTTTGAAGGTACCTTAAATGCCCCCCCTCCCCCTCTACCCACTTTATCCTGGTAAATCCAATGGCAACTGCTGTCTTTGATAATCTTGCACACGACTTCATTATAAATGCTGGAATGTGGTGTTTCTTTGAAGAAGTAATAAAAGAAGCAATATTCACTTTACAGCTGTTCTGATTGTCATTAGCTTGCCACTTCGGATGACCACGTAGAGACGCCTTAATTGCGAGTGAGGGAGAGGAATCACACCTCAGGGAGGGGACGTGAGGGTGGGGGGGC
>NW_017804806.1:465847-503108 GCF_001891065.2 Hippocampus comes
GGGGGGGTGGGGGGATCATCTCCGCTCCATCCCGAGGATTATGTTTTTATCTAGGATTACAGATGGCAATATTAAGAACAGGACACGGGCCTTTGCTCCTAATGGCGTTATGTTAATGCTGAGCACTTCACTCCATTTAAAAGCCTTCCGTCCGCGCCGCGTCGGGTGCACAATCAGATCGGCAGCGCACCGGACGTCCCCCCCCTCCCCCGGTCGCGACGTATCCAACGAGTCAACACAGATTTCCTTTCATCACTGACTTAACGTTCGATGTGGTTTTCTGTGCAGAAGAGAAGCGCCATGCTGTGACGGTGAGGAAAAACTTTCATTCTTACAAATATGGATGCTGTAATAATGTCTGAAAACATGGAATTTGGAACACCTGCACGATCCTATAGCATTCATTCAAAAAAATGAATAAATAAAAAATTCAAAAGCTGTTTTTATTAGGTACATTTGCATGAGCTAAGAGGTTACAAAGCAAAAAAAAAGGCAAAAAATTGACAATAGTCTTTTGATAGTATTTTTTAATGTACTGTATTGTTGTTGTGTTGTAACTGCACAAGGAAGCAGATACTATGTGATTTTTTTTTTTTTTTCCTATAAGACTCCATCAGAAGACCAGAGCAGATTTCAGACATCATGAGTTCATTGCAGCGAGCGCAAATGGAAGAAAAGCACGGGTCAATCCACAGCTCCGCTTACACGCAACGACGACCTTTTGCTGAGCAGCAGGTGTTAATGGCAGCAGCGAAGTATCAGGTACTTCAAAATTTGAGTTTCGGTGTGAAGTCAACATTCCTCTCAATATTTTTTTTTCCCCCCTTCTCAGGAGACGAGAGGTTTTCAACATCACGGCTCGGCACCTCAGATTTCAGTCACACAAAGCACTCCGGAGATGAACAGGAGGCTCCACTTGTTGCCGGGTAACCAGTTGCCGATTCCCATCGAGCGAGGCGACGTCGGTTCCATCGAGGTCGTGGGGCCGCCTGGTATATTCGAGCAAAACTTTTTTTCATGTAGTAATTGCGTCGTTTTGGCGATTGACAGGCGGTGTCGCCCGAGGAACAGCAGAAGTTGATGAATCTTGTCCTTCACGGTCAGAGTGGACGCATGGAGGACCAGTGCTGCTCCCTGGATCCCAGCCGCAGTGCCCCCTGTACTCCAAAACTCTTTGACAGGAAACCTCGAACTGATTTGTCCAATCAAGGTGAATGGCAACAATTACACTGGTCAACAGCGAATTTGAATCAGAAGGATTTATGTATTTTTGTACACATATATGGATATAAAATTAGATTTGAGTGACTTACCGGTAATTATTCATAATTTGATGACTATCCAGTTATATATACAGATATTTGAAAAATATTCTTTACGTTAAAAAAAATATTGTTTTCATCATTTAAATTCATTTTTTATATTGTCGTGATTGTGTTATAACATATATTTCTATACAAATATAGGTTGATATTGTTCATTTTTAAGTCATTTTAAGGGTTCGGATTGTATATATATATATATATATATATATATATATATATATATATATATACAATGCGCATTTTTTTCCCCAGATTCTGAAGCATTCTTCAACTTGTTGGCCAACACTCAGAGTCAACGGCTTGACGACCAACGAGTATCCCTTCCTTCATTACCCGGTTTAGACAAAAAGGAGCCGCAATCATCATCATCCGGCGCAGATTCAAGCTACTTATGCGACATGGTTTCCAAAGTTCAGGTTATTATATCACATATTGATCAACATCTTGCATCAAAACCAATATCTTGAAAACTGAATTTTCTTTTTAACTATCTAAATATGAAGTAATAGTATGATCCATGTTCAGGGAAGCAGAATGGAAGACCAGAGGTGCTCCCTAACTCTAATTCAGCCAATGGTGCCAGCACGAAAGGACAACGACGTTTCTGGGGTTGCACGCTCGGCCTCCTTCAGCCCCGGTTCGAACGTCGAACATCCCAAGAGCCAATCTAAGACGTCCTTCAAAAAGGTAAACCAGTGAATAGAAGTGATACTATGCATTTAATGGCATACTGTAAACGCATCATCAAAGGCGGGAATAATACCGTTATTTTCCGCACTGTGATGAGCATCTTCAATGAACGGCCTATTTTGAAACCGTTTTCATATATAGGCTGCACGGCATTTATAAGGCGCTTAGAACAGAAGCTACAATAGTTTGCTGCAGTTGCGTTATGCATCCACTAGTGGGAGTACGCTAAAGAGAATACAATACAACACAGCTTTATTTATATAGCGCTTTCACAACCGATGCAGTTTTAACAAAGTGCTTTACAGAACATTTAAAATACTATGTCCTGGAAATCAGTATATTGAGTCACCTATAAAGCGCATCGGATTATGAATCGGCTTTTGAGAACATTGAATGCTTTTAGGTGCGCCTCATAGTGCGGAAAATACGGTACTTATATTCTGAACTTGAGTGGAAGTGAAGATATCGTTGTTTTTGTATTTTTAAAGTAGTAACTGGCATTAGTCAAACGCAGCAAGTAAAAGTAAACGGTGTAGCACTCTCTACCATACAGGCGGTGAGTCCAGCTGAGCAGAAGCAACTCCTCACCTTAATGTCTCACGCCCAGCGAGGCCGCATGGAGGAGCAGCGATGTGTCCTCACCGTGAGCCCCCAGACTTCCCCCAAACGCAAGCTTGCTCTGAGCGCCACAGGTTCGAGGCTTATTTACGTTTTCTGTGTCTTACCGGCTGTGCCTTATATAAAAATAAATTTGACTCAAACCAAAACGAAAGGTATTACTCAGGTATTACTCTTGATGCGAACTGAAGTGATGTCTACTGTGAATTCAACATGATAGCGATTCAACCCCTGAATTTTAGTGCTACTTTTGGGTTTTTTGGCTCAGAGAGATGACAAAGTCAACGTCATTTATTGAAAGTTGTCCTTGTGTACGGGCAGGCCCGGATTCTGACAAGTTCTTCAACATGCTGGCCAAATCACAAGGCAAACGTCTGGATGACCAGCGGGTGTGTCTTCCATCGTTACCCGGGATCCAAAATGGAGGCTCCACCCACAAAGACTCGAGCTATTTGTGTTACATGGTTTCAAAAGTCCAGGTGGGTGGACATCTCAGCTAAACTAAACCCAGTGGTCTTAGAGCGGACTTCAGTATCCATTAATCTTATTTTCATACAACAGGGCTCCAGGCTTGATGACCAGAGATGCTCTGCGCCTCATATCCTCCAGAATTTGGGCGCCCCGACCCCCCAAGGCAAAGATTTGCCCCCTTCAGAGCCATCTGACAAAGCGCCAAGGAGGTCCGGCTCCCTAAACCGTAACGATGACGCTCAACAGCAGGTGAGGCTCCCTGAGAGAGTGGGAGAAAGAGTGAGATCCCCACGAAGATAACGTTGGCATGTTATCTTCTTTTTTAATTTGAAAAAAAAGAGATACAAAATACAAAAAAAAAAAAACCTGCTGAAAATTTACCAAGTTTAAAAGAGCTAATACAACACCTTAAGCAACGACATTTGAACACAAAATTTGCAGCAACTATCATACAAACAATACAGTATTTCTCAAGGGATATATCACAACAACAAAACTTGCTGCAGTTTATTGAGTCACTTATTTGTTAGTCTTCTTTGTGTATTATGAATACCTGTATTGTACCGCCCCCCAGTGGCCAAGGAGCACATTGTCAACGGTCACTGAACTTTAACGCGTGACAGAATGATTTGTTTGTGGGAATGGAATGGATTGATGGAATTTCTATTCATTTTAATTTTCATTCATTTGTGATTGTAGCACAACGGTATAGCAGTGAGCTGGATCATCCATGTACTCGTTACCATGTCATTGTTCTAATCCCCCCCCCAGCTATCTCTAGCTAAGCAGCAACAATTCCTAAAAATGATGACCCATGCTCAGAGAGGACGAATGGACGAGCAGCGTTGCACTTTACCCCAAAGCAAGAGCACGCCCACCACGCCCACACGCAGCCCAAATAAAGCCCCTGCTGGTAACCAAAATAAATCTCCACATGGGGGTCGCCAAGTATGTTGTCTTGCTCTGAGATGGAAGTCTTCCGTGCAGGTCCAGACATGGACACGTTCTTCCGCATGGTGGCCTGCAGTCAGGCGTGCAGGCTGGACGACCAGAGGGTCGCTCTGCCCTCCCTGCCCGGCATAAACGCGACCTCGGAGGGAAAACACAACGGGAGTCATGCGAAAGCTGCAACTCTAGTATGTGCCTTTATACGAGTTGACACAGTAAATGAGTTAATTTTTTTTTTTTTTTGATGATGATATTGTAATGTATTATTTTGGTTATCCTATTTATCCGTGGGAGACAAGTGCCTAATCGATTGTACCCAAATTACAACCTTCCGCGGTTCACCTCCCTTGTCAGATTAGCGCACCACAAATCAGCGCGGCTGAAAGCGCACCATCCAAAAGACACGAGGTCAACGCGTGTGTCTCTCAGGCCCAGACGACGACTGCACCATCGGGCTGCAGCCTGCCAAAGTCTGCATCTTTCAACTGTGAGACAGAACACCTGAGGACACTTGATTCCACAGCTCAGGTAAGCCAAAATAACATTCGTTGATAATGTATAACAAACACGATGTGGGGACATACCAAGTGCATCAATTTGTGGGGGGGGGGGAATGTGAAATTACCATGTTTGGACTTCTTTTCTCATTCAGTGTCTTGTGATCATTTATCTTCTCTTTTCAGATGACTATAAAGGTGTCGATGAGCTTCACACCACAGATGGTAAGTTTGTCTTGATATGAAATTTAAGTTTGAAATTCATTTCCTCACCATTTTGTGGTTTTTCTTTGATGACCTACGAAAGGGGCATAAGAATTTTAACCAGCCTTTCCCAGAGGTCTTCCTCACTCTCGGCGCTCCAGGAGAAAATCTCATGATCCCCCTGAGCCCAAGACCCGGAAGACCCGTGTCCTTGAATCTGAATCTCATCCCCAAGGAAGACGTGAAGTTGGCGCAATGCTCGTCAAGCCGCACGAGCCCCAGGAAGCCTCGCTCGAGGCCGTCGTCTCCCCAGCCCAAAGCGGCCCAGAAGGTGCATCACGTTAATTCTGGCTCTCCAGAACGAGGGGAGTCTGCGACCGAAGACTGCTTCTCTCCGATTGAGAAGGTTCACACGTCACACCTGAAAATGGGAGCGACTCAAGGGGGACAGAAACACAAAGAGAATCCAGTGAGAGGGAGGGGCATTGGAAAAAGGCGTGTGAAGAAAGATTGGAAGGATGGTGGTTATAAACACTAAACATTGTGTCTCAGGTGAGTAGTTTGTTTAGTGTGTTTGATCCTATACGGCCATCCTTTTTCTATCGTACTTGAATGAGCTCGACTCGATGCCAGCAGATTGTGAGCGAGAGGCATGGTGCAACATTCACATGGACAATTTAGTTTTCAATGAACCTACTAACATTTATATTTTTAGAATGTGGGAGGAAGCTCAAGGAACATACAAACTTGATATTCCAACCCAGAACCTCTCAACTCCAAAGTAGACTTGCTGCCCATTTTGTGTTGTAGTTCTATATACTGTACTTTCTACTCCTTTGAATCAGAAATGACCACGTCTTTTTTTTTTTTTTTTTTTGCATTTACTGTATGTTTCACTCAACTACAAATAAAGGACACAACCAGAAATGTACACTTGTGGACAATGGTAATTATTGTACTGTATTCAATGAATTTATGACCATTCATTTATGGTAGAGTATGTTGATGTTACAGAACTTGCGAAGTGAATTCAATGATTTGTTGTTCTACACGTTCCAACTGCTCAAAGCACACAAACTGACAACGATGTGGCGATACAGCATTAAAATCCCCCTTCCAACTATACACCAACTTAAATGCATTCATTTGCATCAGTTCATTCAGCACAATTGTTATTTATAAGTTATTTCGTTATTTTTTAATGAGCCCTTTCCTGCCACGACAATGTGCAGTTAGCTAGCTAGCTAGCTAGTCAGCTATGTCCGTACTGTGAAAATGTTTCTTCTTTGGAGGCCATACTTTACAGAACAGCTTCCTGCCGTTACTTAAAATTCTCAACCCGAGTAAAAAGGCACCCCAGGGTAAGCATGAGAAAGACGCTTGACAAAGTAGTTTTGTACATAACATTTTTTTTACGGTTTAAATTTGGTAGAGTTCTGATATGTGTCATGTTTGGAAGAAATACTTAATTTTATTTTGAAGAGACTTAAAGGATACCTGTTTAGTTTCAGGCACAACTCATTGTGAGTCATAAGCTGAGTCTATCATATGAATGTATTGTATTAGAGTATATCCACAAATAAAATGCATTTCGACGTATTGATTTTCGCATGTGATCCTTCAGTAAGACCATTAAAAAGTGTGGTATGAAACCATTTTTAATTGAGAAAACCGCAAACTTTTTTTCCAAAGCATTTATTACTTTCATTGAATTCAGAGATAACGGGGTCCATATTGTATGGAACCCTCCACAATTATATCACCATTTTTTTTTATTCAGTAGCGTCACTTCCCTGAAAAAGAAAAGCATCAAATATTATGAGTCGTCCTTGAGAGATTGTACATTTGACGCTTAAAATTAATATGTTACCTTTCCAGCATCACGACTCTTGGCCCTCAGCTTGTTGACCTGGGACTCTGCGATGTCAGCACGCTCTTGAGCCTCTTCGAGCTCATGCTGGACCTTCCTGAGCCTAGACATGTGAGTGTTGGCCTGCTCCTCCTGCAAGAGAAAATTGAAGATGTTTCCGTTTTATGAATCAATGTTCATTTTTTTGTCAAATTGTAATGTCGTGGACTTACAGCCTCCTCGGCTTGTCTTTTGTAAGCCTTGACTTTCATTTGCAGTTTATCCACCAGATCCTGAAGCCTCGTCCCGTTCTTCTTGTCCTCCTCAGTCTGCACAGGTAAACGTGTGACGTTGTCACTGCTGTTCCAAAGTGGAAAGCTGTGAGTTGTGGTGAAGTGGAACACACCTGGTAGGTCAGTTCCTTCACTCTCCTCTCATATTTGCGGACACCTTTAACAGCATCAGCTCCGCGTCTCTGCTCAGTCTCGACTTCGGTTTCCAGTTCACGGACCTGAAAAAACGCACACGCATTTTTTAACATAGTAGAAATATTGGGACAGATTCTTCTTGCCCAGACAAACTGGCAGTTGTTCAGAAATTCTGCAGACTCTAAAGTTCCACCTGGGAATTGATTTTAAGGTTTTGTTGCTTCCGCATAAAATGTTAGCTTAGCGTCTTCCTAACTTGCGGATTTTGTGGTACCTTACGGTCACAACATGTTGGTGTTTTGGTGACTCTGGAAGCTAAAAAGTGAGCAGGTTATAGAACATTCTCCATTCAGGCTCCAGTACAGTACTGTGGAATTCCTTACGTATGCAAATTAGAGCAGCTACCTCTGCAGAAATGTTTAAATCTCAATTTAGCACTTGTTTGTTCCCTTTTGTATTTGGTAAAACCACATGTAATGCAACTAATCACTTGCTGTGCCTCACCCACTGAGATCTGTATTTTGGCCTGTTTTACTGCCGCCTCTCCTCTCGTGATCTATGGACCAGTAAAGCCCTTTGAAAATCTTTTGTGACTAAGGGTTGTATGAATAAACATGACTTGACTAAAGAATAAAATTAGATGAATTCTCTTGTATGGCCCCTGTACGTGCGGTCCATACCCTCGACTCGAGTTTCTGGAGCTGCTTCTTGCCACCCTTCATGGCGAGGTTCTCAGCCTCATCCAGACGGTGCTGCAGGTCCTTGACAGTGACCTCCAGGTTCTTCTTCATTCTTTCCAGATGAGCGCTGGTGTCCTGTTCCTTCTTCAGCTCCTCAGCCATCATGGCAGCCTGAGGTGTTGAGATGTTACACAAATTATTTGCAATTTCTTACCAATCATTGCATCGTTTCTGGGTTTGTGAGTAGACTCACATCAGTGATAGCCTTTTTGGCCTTCTCCTCAGCATTTCTTGATTCCTGAACGGCATCGTCCACTTCACTTTGGATCTGGACGAGGTCAGACTCCAGCTTCTTCTTGGTGTTCAGTAGACTGGTGTTCTAAAATTTTGAGAAAGTTATTTTGAGACAAATGATGGCGGCAGTCATCTCGACGTCAGCTAACGGAAACCACACCTGAGAGTGAAGCAGCCCGACACGCTCGCTAGCATCGACCAGCTCCTGCTCGGCCACTTTGCGTCCCCTCTCTGTCTGTTCCAGAGCGGCTCTCAGCTCCTCGATTTCAGCCAGCATCAGGCCGTTCCTGCGCTCCACCATGGCAACCTGCTCCTTCATGTCTTCCTGGCCTCTGACAGCATCGTCAAGGTGCAATTGGGCATCCTGGCAAAAACCAAATCATCAGTTCTATGTTCATGAGCATTTCTGAAGCAGAGACGAGAAGCTCACCTTGAGTTGTCCCTGGACATTCCTCAGTTGTTTCTGGGCTTCAGCAGCCTGCCTGTTGGCGTGGCTCAGCTGAATCTCCATCTCATTCAGGTCTCCCTCCATCTTCTTCTTAACTCTCAGTGCGTCATTCCTGCTCCTGACCTCAGCATCAAGAGTGCTCTGCATGGAGTCAGTCACTCTCTGGCTGTTCCTCTTGATCTGCTCCATCTCTTCGTCCTTCTCGGCCAGCTTCCTGTCAACCTCCCCCTTGATCTGGTTGAGCTCCAGTTGGACGCGGAGAATCTTGGACTCTTCGTGCTCCAGTGTGCCCTGTGCGCGAGAAACGTGACCTCAGTAACGTTGAATAGAGAAAGGCATCGTTTTGTCACGTCAGCAACACAATTTTAAACTCAGCACAGAGTATCGTGGTGATTAGAATTCATGCTACTATCATGTGATACCTCTGCCTCTTCAAGAGCGGTCTGAATCTCAGCCTTTTCACTTTCGACCGTCTTTTTCGCTTTTTCCAGCTCATGGATGCTTTTTCCGGTCTCCCCAATCTGTTCAGTTAGATCAGAGATCTCCTCTGCAGGTCAAAAACATTTTGATTATTATTACAATTATAAACGATATTTTTCGAAATAACCATTGTGGTCATTTCTCCTCGATGTAGACCGCAAAGTGACGCACGCTGCAGGTTCTTGTTCTCCCTCTTCAAGGTCTCCAGCTGGTCCAGAGCCTCCTCATACGAGTTCTTCATCTTGAACAGTTCAGTACTGAGAGAACGGGCCTCCTTCTGGGATCCTTCCAGCTCCGCCTGGCCCTCTTCAAACTTCTGCTTCCATTCTGCCAGGACCTGGAAAGTTTTAGACGTTTAGAAATGAAGTACGAGAAGGTACTGGATTTTACTCACGTCATTGAATTCAGTTGCTAGCTCACCTTATCAAAGTTCCTCTGCTTCTTGTCCAAGTTGGCAGCCAGGGCATTCGCTCTCTCCACATCGATCATGAGGTCCTCCACCTCCCCTTGCAGCCTCTGCTTGGTCTTTTCCAAAGAGGCACACTTGGAGTTCACAGCTTCAATGGACTCCTCGGCTTCCTGGAGACGCTGGGCAAGCTTCTTCCTGTAATGGGCAATATTTTTTGGGGGGTTGTCATTTATGTGTCGACAATTGAACACACTTAAGACGTATGAATAGAATTCCGAGAGGTGTCCAAATGATTTACTTGGCCTCCTCCAGCTCCTCGGTGCGCTGGATAGCATCCGTCTCATATTTTGATCTCCACTGCGCCACCTCACTGTTGGCCTTGGACATTCCTCTCTGGAGCTCAGCTTTGGCCTCCTGCTCCTCCTCAAACTGCTCTCTGAGCAGATCGCAGTCGTGGCGGGCAGACTGGACGGCATGGGCCAGGGCATTCTTGGCCTATAAAGTCAAAACAAGGACAGCAGAAATGGCAGATGAATACTGGATAGAAGACCTGGGAAGGATGGTTCTAAATATGAGCTCTTCCACCTTCACTTCCTCCTCAATGTGTCTCTTCAGCTCTTCAATCTGCTGAGTGTAAGCCTGCTTGCCCCTGGTCAGCTGGGAAATGAGAGCTTCCTTCTCTTCAAGTTGACGAGCAAACTCACCTGAGCAACGATATACGTGTGATTGACTGGTGATTGATTTCGCGACGACCACTTGGTGTGGGAAATCAAACTGAATATGTGTTGGCTGACTCACCGTTCTCTGTTTGCAGTCTTGCCTTCTGTGCGCTCAAGTCATTCAGCTGCCGTACATTCTCGTCATTTTTGGACTTAATTTCACTTAACTGGTCTTCAAGAGTTCTGCACATTTTCTCCAAGTTGCCCTGCAAAGACAAGTTTATTTCAAATCATCTTCCAAAGACAAGGTCATGTTTTTGATTTGTTTTCCATGATGTTTGGATCCAGAGTACAATGGGAGTTTTCACAAAGGCTGATGCAAACCTTTGCTTTAGCAACAGCCTCCATGTTGCTGGAGAGGTCATCAATCTCCATCTTGTACTCGCTCTTCTCCTTCTCCAGCTTCTGCTTGACACGCTGGAGGTTGTCGATCTGCTCGCCCAGCTCTGCGACGCTGTCGGCCTGCTTCTTGCGCAGAGCGGCAGCTGTGGCCTCGTGCTGCAGGGTGGACTCTTCCAGATCACGACGCAGCTTCTGGAACTCAGCCTCTCGCTTCTTGTTCATCTCAATCTGCGCGGCCGTGGCTCCGCCGGCTTCCTCCAGCCTCTCGCTGATCTCCTCCAGTTCTCTGGAGAGGTCAGCCCTCTGCTTCTCCACCTTGGCTCGTGCAGCTCTCTCAGCCTCAATCTCCTCTTCCAGTTCCTCAATACGAGCCTAGGTTTGATGATCGTATTGACAAGTGTATTACCTGAAACACAATGAGATCTTCATATCAACTCGAATAAGATCTCCAATTTACCTGGAGCTCCTTAATCTTCTTCTGGAGCTGAGCACCAAGAGACTGTTCGTCCTCAATCTTGCTGAGCAGCTGGCTGGTCTCAAAGTCTTTCCTTTGAGTGGAAAGGAAAAAATATAAGATCCATTGTATTTGTGTTTGCAGCAGGGAGGAGATTTATACATCCACATACTGTATATTTATAGATAGATATTTTCTCTTACTTTTTGATTTTCTCCTCAGATTGTTGTTTATCATTCTCCAGGTCCATGATGGATTCCTGAGCCAGTTTCAGATCACCCTCAAGCTTCCTCTTGGCCCTCTCGAGGTCCATGCGGAGCTTCTTCTCTTGCTCCAGCGAGCCCTCAAGCTGTTACATGACAGTTTTGGAATAATGACGTTTGAACGATATTCTACCTGATTTCACCTGAGTCCTTCAAGTCATCAGAATGGTGTTCTTACGTCATCCACTTGCTGTTCCAGCTTCGTCTTGGCCTTGGTTAGAGTGTTAACTTTGTCTTCCTCTGCCTGAAGATCGTCCAGTGTTTGCTGGTGGGCCTCCTGAAGGGCTTTCTTCTCTTTTGTTAACTTGGCAATCGACTCATCTTGAGATGCCATCTCCTCCGTCAGGTTTTTCACCTAAAACATTCATACGATATATCGTTGCCATTTGTTTTTGCTCGTGACAATCAAAATCGAGTCAAAGTCAAAATGAGGTTCACCTTGTTTTCAGTGGCGTGTTTCTCCTTCTCCACTTTAGCCAAGGTGAGTTCCAAGTCGTCAATATCTTTCTTCAGCTCTGAGCATTCGTCCTCCAGCTTCCTTTTCTTCGCCGTCAGCTCAGCGTTGATTTCCTCTTCATCTTCCAGTCTCTCGGTCGTCTCTTTGAGCTTGGCCTCAAGCTGGATCTTGCTCTTAATGAGTCCCTCACATCTTTCCTCGGCATCTGAGAGGTTCTCACTTTCCTGTTGTTAAAAATGAATCTTGTTAGTGTGAACTAAAAAACTTTTTTTGGCACAAGAAGAAGTGATGTTTCAGCTCTGTGAGTTATCTGGTAACGTGTCTCAGGGATCACTCACAGCTGCCACTTGCAGTTGCAGGTCATTCTTCTCCTGTAAGAGAGAAACCATTTTCTCCTCCAGTTCTTTCTTTTTGGCCAGAGCAGTCGCCAGATCAGCTTGCATTTTGCCATAATTCTCCTTCATCTGCGCCAGCTCTTTCTCCGTCTCAGCACTCTTGAGGAGTGGCTTGATCTTGAAGTAAAGATGCATCCAGGGCCAGTTTTTCACATTCATGAATGAGCGCACGTTGTACTGGATGGTGAAGATTGCTTCTCTATGAAACACGGCATGAACGAATTTTTGATTCGCTGTGTGTTGTGCTTGGCGCCATGTGTGTTTTTCCAGCGAAAATGTATTTCTACCTCCTCTCCATCATCTTCACAAACTCTTTCCTCATGAGGAATCCTCGGCAGAGAGCCTGAGTCATGGTCACCAATGCAGCCAGTTTCTCATCTCGCATCTCCTCCAGGGTACCCAGCAGACCGGCTTTGAAGAACACCTGTGCGGGATTAAATAATAGTTGTAAATTGCCAATCCATGCCCAAGCTATCCCCAAACAACATGTAGCTATTCGTGACACACCTTAGTGTGTCCAAATCTGTACTGAGTGTGATCCACGTCAATGGAGCCCAGCAGTTTCTCCGCAGCCTTCTTGTTGTCAATGAACTGACCCTCGGGGATGACACTGGCGTTCAATACTTTGTATCTGCAAAAGAATGAGAAACCTGTTTCGTTTACCGAATTGTAGGTTCATCTTAAAAACAACTTCCGGTGATTTCTTTGCAGCGACCTTTGCTTGAAATCCCCGTAGAGGATTCTGCTGGGGAAACCCTTCCTGCAGATTCTGATGCCCTCCAGCACACCGTTGCACCTCAGCTGGTGGATGACCAAGAAGTTCTCCATAAGACCTGAACATTGTTGAAAATATTTCATTGCAGTCTCAATTGAGTGTTGAGAGTAAAAAGCCCAAAAGTAGGATGACATCAAACCTGGGGTCTTTGTTTCATTGGGAATCAGGCAGCGCACAAAGTGAGGATGAGTGCTCCTTAAGTTGGTCATCAGCTTGCCCAAGTTCTCCTAAGATGTGAAATATCATCATTGTAACAACCATCAACGAGTCGATATCACTTTAATTCAGGCCGATGCCAGTATGAGTCTTCACTCTTGAGTACTCACCGATACTAAAACCACATACTGATACCACTGGTACAATTTCAATGAATGCAATGGCCGATAATTGTCTTTCTGACACACATGATAATTCACTGATGTGTCAAATGGTCTCAATGTTGCACCGACTACTGGCAAGGAAGATTTATTCAATGACAGATATTTTGGGGGTGGGGGTGGGGCTTCAGTATCGGTGGCTGGTATCGGCACCCTTCACGAGTACCCAATACCTTAAATAAGGCCTGCATCAACCCAATACCTGGTCATACCTGTCATACTTTATAGCTGGTACAGTATTGGTATTCGTCCACCTCTGTAAAATATTCACATATATGATTGATGACTTTACCCTGAACAGAGCCGAGACAGTCTGGAAGGAACCACCCTTCTTTTTTCCACCTCCCTTCTTGCCACCACCGCCGCTCTCTGTTTTACAAATGATTGTCATTATATGCAAACCCAAACAACATTTCCAATACTTCCCGTATGAGCTTCATACCTTCAGCTGAAGCATGGGTAGCATACAACATGCCCAGCAGTTTGTTTGAAGACTTCTGGTAAAGTTGCACAACGGAGTCATTCAGTGGGTCCTTGTTCTTGTCCAACCAGCCAGTGATATTGTAGTCCACTGTACCGGCATAGTGGACCAATGAGAAGTGGGCCTCGGCCTTGCCCTTTGCTGGTTTTGGCTTCTCAAAGGCCTTGGTCTTGCCAAGATGCTGATCGTACAGCTTGTTCTTGAAAGAGGAGTCCGTAGCCTTGGGGAACATGCACTCCTCTTCAAGGATGGAAAAGATGCCCATTGGCTATTGGGGGAAATAGCGTCGGTCATTTCGGAAGGAGCTCTGAGATTCATCATCATTTTCTCAGATAGCTGCAGGCACATTTTTCTCACCTTCTCAATAAGCTCAATGCAAGCAGCCAAGTCCATCCCAAAATCAATAAAGTCCCAATCAATGCCTTCTTTCTTGTATTCTTCTTGCTCCAGGACAAACATGTGGTGGTTGAAAAACTGTTGCAGTTTCTCATTGGTGAAGTTGATGCACAGTTGCTCCAAGCTGTTGTACTGCAGGACGCAGCCATACAGTCCATGATAATTAATTCATTGATGTCAAGTGTACGGACAGTATATTACCAGAAATGTTGTCATGTCACTTACATCGAAGATCTCAAACCCAGCGATATCCAGCACCCCGATGAAGAACTGTCTGGGCTGCTTTGTGTCCAACATCTCATTGATGCGGATGACCATCCACAAGAACATTTTCTCATAGACGGACTTGCACAAAGCTGAGACAGAGTTGTTGACCTAGAAAAATTTTCGGGTCGTTTTAAATCTTAACATTATTTTATAAAAAGAAAACAAAAACAGCAATACCAATCGTGGGTATAAGTTGTTTACCTGTGGGACTGTCTGACCTTTGGTGACAAATTCATTCCCAACTTTGACTCGAGGGTAGCACAGAGCTTTCAGCATGTCAGCTGAGTTCAGACCCATGAGGTAAGCGATTTTATCAGCCTCTGGAGAAAAAAAAAAAGTTTCACCTTGTGAAATTTTTGTATTGTGTGTGGAGACATCACAGCATTTGTGTGGTTACCCTCAGTGCCATCGGGTTCCGCCTGCTCCTCGCGCTGCTTCTGCTTGAATTTCATGTTGCCATGATGCATCACGGCACCAGTCAGCTTGAAGATGCTAACCTTTTCCTCGCCAGTGAAGCCCAGGATGTCAATAGCAGTCTGCATTCATACAGATAACATTGACGTCATCATCACACCAATGCTTTTTGAAGCGAGGTTATTCTTTGTCGCGATTATGCGAATCGTCATATCTGACTCACATCTGTTGCGATGAACTCCTCGACGTCATTGATGCTCTTGACGGTGATTTCACCCTGGCTGATCATTGGGTAGTCATACGGGTTGGTGGTGATCAGAAGAGCCTCTGGAATGAAGTTGAAGGAACACACAAATCAGTTTTTCCTATTTGACTGATTTTTTTGGGGGACATTTTATGTCACGTGACACACCGAGCAGTTCGGGCTTATGTCCGGTCATCAGCTGATAGAAGATATGATAGCTCCTCTCCGCAGACAACTGGAAGGTGACACGGGACTTCTCCAGCAGATCTTATCATTTGTTCAGACAAACGGGAATTGACATGGAGCCAACTTTGCTTTTGTGCCGTTCATGCGGTGACTGAAAACTCACAAGTTTCAATATCAGCTGAAGCCAGTTTGCCGGTCGAGCCAAAGTGGATTCTGATGAATTTACCCTGAATGGATGACCGGGCACGTGTCAGCTTGGCTTGTTCACAGTAAATATGCGGCAGTTGAAGTCAAGCGACTTACGAAACGAGAGGAGTTGTCATTCCTCACAGTCTTGGCATTACCGTACGCCTCCAGCAGAGGGTTGGCTGCAATGATTTGATCTTCCAGGGAACCCTACAAGGGCAGAACGATGCTGTCAGCAGATTTTTAGCCGACTGACAAATGAGGCTCCACCAAGAGAAGGCCACATGTTCTTTATTTTGGGAGTTTTTTTTTTTTTTCCGACATTCATTTCTCATATAGTCGCACCTTCAATGCCAAAATTCAAACATATGCCAGAAGTGGGTATTTGCCAGTGTCAGTATGGATTGGGCTGATGCTCTTTTGAATGTAATTCTAGTTTTACCTGCATCTTCCCAGATGTCTCAACTTTTTTGCCTCCAGCAACTGCAATTGTTGCAAAGTACTGGATGACACGCTTGGTGTTGACAGTCTTTCCGGCACCGGATTCTCCACTTTGGGACAACAAGAATAATATTAATAGCTCGTGTTGTGTTCAGTACTTCATGAAATATCGTGTTGGGTTTTTTTGTCAAGATGGGTTGAAACTCACGTGATAAGGACAGACTGGTTCTCGCGATCTATGATTGAAAGTAAAAATAAATAAGACACATTGATCGAAAGTTGATCAAAAATGCGATTTTATAAAAGTTTATTGTGATGTTTACCAGTGAGCATGAACTGATAGGCGTTGTCAGAGATGGAGAAGATGTGGGGCGGGGCCTCAATCCTCTTCTTGCCTCTGTAGGCCACAACCACTGTCTGGTCGTACACGGGAAGCCACTTGTAGGGGTTCACCACGACGCAGAACAGGCCGGAATAGGTCTGGGAAGAGATTGCATCGCTCTCGTAAAGCTCCCTACTTGTGACTAATCCATGACTTCGGTTCAAACTGGACTCACGTAGATCATCCAGGATGCAAAACGCTCTTTGAGGTTATACAATACAGCAGGCTCGTTGAGGTGGGTCATCATGGCCATGTCCTCAATTTTATCGAATTTGGGAGGGTTCATTGGATGGATGTCATCTTCTTTGACGGTGACTGTCTGCAGGGCAAATCAAGTTTGTCTTTTTTTCAGAGGATTTGCTAACACATCCAATAGAGCATCTTGAGTCAAAATGGAACATTGAGTTAATGCGCTCGGCTACAGTATGTCACACTATGATCATTCTGAGCTATTTTGTGAGTGAAGGTCTCGTAGGTTTAACCCTTTCGTGCATTAATAATGGTAACCTGTAACCTGATAAGATGATAAACTATCCACTGTAGTAACCGCTGTCCTCGAAAGGGTTAATTTGGAGCCTCAATTGCACTTACCTTTTTTGAAATTAATGTCTCCACAGTGGCTTTGCCCCCCTCCCTTTTGATGAGTTTGCCCCTGAGGTACATCTCCTCGGGATCAGTGACAAAGTAGGCTGTTTTGGCATCAAAGGGAGCAGACTGAGCCTCAATCCGCTCCTTCTCTGGCTTGCGCAGGTACATGGCCGCCACGCCATACTGCTCCATCTCCGCGTCGGTGCTCATGGTGGCACTTTAATGGAGACTGCGACAAGGCACGGTTCAGACATCCTCTCTTTTACATTTGTCTTTTTTTTTTTTTTTTGCAAATCGCCATCAGAGATTGTAATTACCTCTTATGGTCCCAACAGAAGATGAAAATCGGATTTGGTCTTATGATCCTAGGAATAAGGGAGATGAAAGATGAGTCAAGGTTTGCATATTTATTTGAAAATATGACCACAAAAAAAAGAAAAAAAAACATTGATGCCATTTCTTACTAACCTGTGTTGGAAGCCTACCAGTTATTGTCAGAGTCCTGGGCACTGTCTTTTATAGAGGAGGCCAGTCTCCTTGGTAGGTGTGCCCTGCTCGATTTGGTCATGTATTCTTGTCATGTTGTCGCTAATCCTGTGACATTGACATTTAACGTGATTGTGTTGCCTTGTGCCTAGTTTTATGGTTGTCGTGTATTCTATCCCCGCCCCGAGCCCCCTTTGCTGAAGCTCAAGGTAAAAAAAAGAAATTAAAAATAATACCCACTCATAAAATTGAGAAATTATTCAGTTGAACAATTACAAGACACTAGCAGTGTGATATAGTGAGAATCCAGTTATGTTATTGTTGAAATTGAATTGCTAAAATGTTTAGATATTATATTTATCACACTGACAGTGTTGATACACTTAAAAAATGAATCTAAGCTCCGTTGTCCTTTTTCTAAAAAAAAAAAAATTTAAAGATGACGATAATGGAATTCACCCCCGCATATTTGAGGTTGCTTGGGATCTACGATGCGCAAATGTTGTTTCCGACTCAATTATCAGCGACATGTGATCATCTTGACATGGCGCACCGTGCCAGGCGCTGGCTTGGTTTTGGAGAAGCACGCAAATGTCATTGGTATACAGTTGCAGAAAAGTTAGGCTGAGCGCCATGCCGGAAAACTTGAGGAGGGATTACATATCCTCTTGGAATGCGGTGGATGAACAGTTGTCATCCAGACTCAGATAAGACTCCGAATTAGTCCCGTGCAATAAACAAGATGGTAGAGATGCCATGATCAATAAAAGCACAAGCCAAGACCAATGTCAATTTCCAAGAACGGCGTTGGCAAAACGCGTCTTCCATTTTAGCACATTTCCTTCTTAATGCGATGAATCTGTTTGAGTTCCAAATATGGTTTGTTGAGTCAAGCTTTGCTGCTGCCTTTTAAATTTAAGGGAGATGACCTTGAAGCAAAGCAAAGTGTTTAAACATGTGCTGGAAACACATGGTATTTCAAACAAGGTCAAAAGTTTTCCCAGATGGCCTGAATAGAATTGATTCTGACATCTACTCGAGTTGAGTTAAAGTTCACCATCCGTCATTTTATTAGGCTTTTTTTTTTTAGCCGTACCTGTTGCACTGGTTTTGCTTTCGGTTCTATTTTTGGAAAAGCAAAGGTCTACAGGTGGTGTCGTAAATAGGTGGCAGTTCCCTGGCGCCGAGATGCATCATGCGCCCAGTTGTTTGACACCTTGCGGCTCGTCGTTCATCTCCAATAAAGTTGTGGTTTGT
Source organism: Hippocampus comes (assembly GCF_001891065.2). Lineage (NCBI taxonomy): Eukaryota > Metazoa > Chordata > Actinopteri > Syngnathiformes > Syngnathidae > Hippocampus > Hippocampus comes. Next base: position 484,299 of record NW_017804806.1, read on the forward strand.
TAATGTAGCGCATGACTGCTTCTTGGGTCACCTTGACTTCAGCTGCGAAGACGCGGTGCCATTGTTCGGAGCGGTGACAAAATGTTGCAGCCCAGATCAGACTGGCATTGTGATGGCGTCACTATTGAACTCGAACCTGTTGAATTTGTCAAGTTAAATATAGTGTGAGTGTAATGGACCTAAAGTAGAGAAATTCTTGCCAGCTTTTCATGTCTCCTGTGTGGAGTCCGATTCTTAAGATGGGCTTTGTCAGAAACTAGCAATAGCGTCATAATTTCGCGTTACCTGATCGTCTGATCATTTATGTAAAAATATTTCTCCCCTTAGCACGTTCTTGTGGATGTAGATCCTTTTTAAGTGCCCGCCCCCTACCGATTGACTCCCCCCGACATCAAGCCCTTGAACTGAAATAAAACACCTCCAAAATGTTTTGAGACGAGGAGTCTGACACACTTTAAAAGAACTCTCTAAGACGTCCTTTCGACTTTCACCTCTTTATTTGAGAGAGTGCTTTTAAAAGGCCAAATCAGTTTTCTAGAATGGACGATAGAAGGTTCTCTGCCATCAGCAAGACAGTAATTTATTGCATGGCAGCGAAGCGGGGTCACTTGCAGTCCATGTGAGCATCCTAGCAAGCAAAAGTGAAAGATAATTCCACATGAAAACAAATAGAGTTAACAATTAAGACTTTTGGGACAATAAATATTGCCTTTGTCATTATCAAGAACTTTTTTTGTCTTTATGGGCAGTCCGCCGCCAAACAAAGACCACTGCCAAACAAAGCCCGCTTTAACGTCAAACTATATCACAGCAACTAAAAATAGAACACCGGTGTGGTTGAAATATCTTTAAAATAGCAAGTATTCCCATGTGCTTTCAAAGCAAATTGCAAACTGCACGATTTGAGGAAATACACGTGACTTATCAAGCTATACAAAAGCTTTTGTGTTTCAAATATAGTCTGACTGAGGATGTTCGGTAATGATGGTCCTGTGAACTGGTTAAGGGATTTCTCTTAATTTATGCTGTCATCACTGGGCTAATTTGAGCTTGCAAAGCAAGCAAGTGGTACGAGAGAGGGAGCGTACTTAACATTTCTGCAACAGTCCAGAGCTTATAATAGGCTTATTGTCATTCCACAAGTATCGTTTACACAGCAGTGCTAAAATGATGTACGTACTGTGAGACTAAACTTGTCAGTGGCATTGAATCTTCAACTGCAATGTTGAAAAGCAAGCAGTCGAGGAGTTATTTTGAGAAAAATAATGAAGCTGTGCTGTTTTATTCATCCATGAAGATGTTTTTTGACCAGTTTTGATCGGCCATTTTGAAACTGTCACTTGGATTGTGGCGATGCGCAAGATGAACACGTGAGGTTCATCCTTTGAATAGACTGAAAGGCAAAGACATTTTTAAAAATCATTTAAAAATCTTTACACTGCCGCAAATACATTTTTTGTGTGTGGCGCGCTGAGTTTACAGTGTACAACTTGAGATATAAAAAAACATGTTAACTATATTTTGACGAATGTATGACGTGTTCTGTCGCATTATAATTTGTTGTTAAATGTTGACTATATTTATTTTTCGGAAAGAGTTTGAAGTCATGAAATGTATTGACGTCTACTAATTCCTCCACTAGATGGTGCAAGTACACCATTTTACACTGTTGTCGTGCTTTTTAATTGAATTCATTTATTTTTAATGAGATAATCCAGAAGATGTTCAATAGAATACATTGCGGCCGTAGGTGTGTCTGAAGTATATGTTCAATAGTTTTTGGGACACTTCATCTACACGTTTAACAAATGCATGGTTAAAGAGGAGCTATAGGGAACATATCACTTTTTTTTGTGGCCCGTGTAATTCATTGTGAGTGTGCATTTTTAGATGTGGCAGCTTTCTCAAATAGAAAGGCGTTTTCAACAGCCTGGCTCGGTGCCATCAACATTGAATACAGATTTCATATACAGCAAATCGTAAGGGGCTAGATGTCGTTTAAATAAGGGGCTAGATTTCGTTTAAATTTAAATTTCTATCACAGTTTCTTTCTTCAGTGCGCAGCAGACACGAATCAAGTTATGAATTCAGCTTCAGCTGTTCTTGTTTTACTCAGCAGGTCACCACTTCATTTACATGACTGCTTGCCTCCGGAGGTGAAAGTGCATTCTAACAAGGTGCAATATGGAGTGTTCAGTTGACTGTGAGAGTCGTGGCATAGCTGTAGGATAAGTTTACAAGTTTAACGTTTGCAACAGATTGCATGTCTGGTATTAGTCAGCAAAAGTTCAGAGAGACTTGCAAAGACAAGCAGAGTTTATTGTCGGTTGTCACAGTCAGGCTTACACCTGATCTGTTTTTAGTTTTGTTTTGTTTTTCAGGTTCTCACTCGGGCAACCCTAATTAGCGTGACCAAAATAAATGGCATTGGGTTCTTGCCACTTTGCTTAGAATACAAGTGATAGGGGAAAGGCATCTTTAACTAGGTCTGACAGGACATATTCACATATGGGCTTTTACTTTGTCGTGTACATTGTAATTTTACTTTGACTACATGTCGTGTTACTTTTGCAAATGGAAATTAAGTGATGCAAGGTACTGGTTTATCGCTAACCACCTTTGCTTTTTGCTTTGACAAATTCACAAACCAGATGTGATAAAACGTACCCAGTGTAGCTTCAAAAGCTGCTATTTCATTTTACAAGAACTTGAGATTGATGAATACAATAGAAGAAACTTTATTGAGGAAAAGTCATTTCAACAGCGACTTCATATTATATGAGCTCTGTTGAATGTTGTCCAAAGAGAGTTCCTTATTGAGCGGCATCAGACTAGGAAAAAAAACACACACACACAAGAACAAAATTAACTTTCTATTCAGTTGCATTTCAACAGCTACTTCATATTATATGAGTTCTGTTGAATGTTGTCCAAAGAGAGTCCCTTATTGAGCGGCATCAGACTAGGAAAAAAAAACACACACAAGAACAAAATTAACTTTCTATTCAGTTGATCTAGTACTCCATCATGTTGCCAGTGCCCAACTTAAGTCTTAGAATTTAAGGTCTGGTAAACTCTGGTGAGCATTGTCATGATTTTTCAGTTACCTTTCCAACATCACGGCTCTTGGCCCTCAGCTTGTTGACCTGGGACTCTGCGATGTCAGCACGCTCTTGAGCCTCTTCGAGCTCATGCTGGACCTTCCTGAGCCTGGACATGTGAGTGTTGGCCTGCTCCTCCTGTGGAAAATTTAGAGTTAGAACAGAGATGATGAAAAAAAAACCCGAATCATTTTAGCCAATATGAAAAATACATTTCTTAAAGTAACTCACAGCCTCCTCATACTGCCTCTTGTAAGCCTTGACTTTGAGCTGCAATTTGTCCACCAGATCCTGAAGTCTGGTCATGTTCTTCTTGTCCTCCTCAGTCTATGTCGAGAAAAATATGGATGTATTGAAATGTGGATTTGCAAACTTTACAGGAGGGCACAGAGATTTCAGTGAAATGGAACACACCTGGTAGGTCAGCTCCTTCACTCTCCTCTCATATTTGCGGACGCCTTTAATAGCGTCAGCTCCGCGTCTCTGCTCGGCATCAACTTCGGATTCAAGCTCACGCACCTGAAGAGGAAATCCCCCAAAGAATGATCTCAGGTGTACACTGTGGGATACTCAGAAAGAAATATATACAGTACGATATACGATGACATACCCTCGACTCAAGTTTCTGGAGCTGCTTCTTGCCACCCTTCATGGCGAGGTTCTCAGCCTCATCCAGACGGTGCTGCAGGTCCTTGACAGTGACCTCCAGGTTCTTCTTCATCCTTTCCAGGTGAGCGCTGGTGTCCTGCTCCTTCTTCAGCTCCTCGGCCATCATAGCAGCCTGAGGTCAAGGGTATTGTAATCGATATTTCAAAATCTTGATTGGGCTGTTTGTGGTGTCAGGAAATTATGCGTGTTACGACTCACATCAGTGATAGCCTTCTTGGCCTTCTCCTCAGCATTCCGTGCTTCCTGAACGGCATCGTCGACTTCACTTTGAACCTGGACAAAGTCCGCCTCCAGCTTTTTCTTGGTGTTGATAAGGCTGGTGTTCTGCATGTTAAGGGTAAGGGATTGAATTTGGTTTGGTTTGCATCCCCTGTTTAAGAAACAGATTTTGGTTTGAATTACTGAGCATGAACCTGAGAGTGAAGCAATCCGACACGCTCGCTGGCATCAACCAGCTCCTGCTCGGCCACTTTGCGTCCTCTTTCAGTCTGCTCCAAAGCAGCTCTCAGCTCCTCAATTTCAGCCACCATCAGGCCATTTCTACGTTCGACCATGGCAACCTGTTCCTTCATATCTTCCTGGCCTCGAATAGCCTCATCAAGGTGCAATTGGGCATCCTGAAAGAAAAAAAAAAGCATCAGTTTTATGTTCATGAGCATTTCTGAAACAGAGATGAGAAGCTCACCTTGAGTTGTCCCTGGACATTCCTCAGTTGTTTCTGGGCTTCAGCAGCCTGCCTGTTGGCGTGGCTCAGCTGAATCTCCATCTCATTCAGGTCTCCCTCCATCTTCTTCTTGATTCTCAGGACGTCATTCCTACTCCTGACCTCAGCATCAAGAGTGCTCTGCATGGCGTCAATCACTCTCTGGCTGTTCCTCTTGATCTGCTCCATCTCTTCGTCCTTCTCGGCCAGCTTCCTGTCAACCTCACCCTTGATCTGGTTGAGCTCTAGCTGAATACGAAGAATCTTGGCTTCACCATGCTCCAGTGTGCCCTATGGCAAAAGTTGAAATCGTAGCTTTGGTTCGCCAAGTTCGATCTGAACCAATTGAAATCCAGACATTTGAAAGATTAAAACATTGTTTACTGAACCTCTGCTTCCTCCAGAGCTGTCTGTATTTCAGACTTTTCACTCTCCACAGTCTTCTTGGCCTTTTCCAGCTCATGGATGCTCTTTCCACTCTCACCAATCTGTTCAGTCAGGTCAGAGATTTCCTCTATGAAAGAAAAACACAAAATATGAAAACACATCCTTAAGACAAGGGAAATAGAATTATAGAATATGTTGAAAGATCTACCTTGATTTATGTTTAGACTGGACTGGACTAGTCTTAATGTTATCAAAGTACAGTACTGTATATGATTGTGTTGATATGTTACTGATTGTCACAATGCCACTTGGGTATGGACCGGAGAGAAATTTATTTTGGTTGCATATCTTCACTAAAATTCAGTGAGTCACTCACGCTGCAGGTTTTTGTTCTCCCTCTTCAAGGTCTCCAGCTGGTCTAGAGCCTCCTCATACGAGTTCTTCATCTTGAACAGTTCAGTACTGAGAGAACGGGCCTCCTTCTGGGATCCTTCCAGCTCCGCCTGGCCCTCTTCAAACTTCTGCTTCCATTCTGCCAGGACCTGGAAAGTTTTAGACGTTTAGAAATGAAGTACGAGAAGGGACTGGATTTCACTCACGTCATTGAATTCAGTTGTTAGCTCACCTTATCAAAGTTCCTCTGCTTCTTGTCAAGGTTGGCAGCCAGGGCATTCGCTCTCTCCACATCGATCATGAGGTCCTCCACCTCACCCTGAAGCCTCTGCTTGGTCTTCTCCAAAGAAGCACACTTGGCGTTCACAGCCTCGATGGATTCCTCGGCCTCCTGAAGTCGCTGGGCAAGCTTCTTCCTGCAATCGGCAATAATTTTTTTTTTTGTTTGTTTTGGGTTGTGATTTACGTATAGAATGTTAGCTACTCAGAAAACAATGAAAAGTAGAGTTTCGAGAGGTGTCTAAATGATTTACTTGGCCTCCTCCAGCTCCTCGGTGCGCTGGATAGCATCCGTCTCATATTTTGATCTCCACTGCGCCACCTCACTGTTGGCCTTGGACATTCCTCTCTGGAGCTCAGCTTTGGCCTCCTGCTCCTCCTCAAACTGCTCTCTGAGCAGATCGCAGTCGTGGCGGGCAGACTGGACGGCATGGGCCAGGGCATTCTTGGCCTGGTAAGCCCAACAAAATTAAATTGAATTGATTGTTTCACTTACAAAAAAAAAAAGTATTGCGATGCAAGAGGAGGATGGCACCTTGTGAGTCAAAAGAACTCCGTTGATTCCATACCTTTACTTCTTCCTCGTTCATCCTCTTGAGCTCGTCCATTTGCTGAGTAAAAGCCTGCTTGCCCCTGGTCAACTGAGAAACAAGGGCATCCTTTTCCTCAAGCTGACGAGCAAACTCACCTGAATGACAAATGATGATTGTTATTTGAAAATTGACATTGCACATTTCGTCGGTTTTACCACACCTGGCTTACCGTTCTCAGTTTGGAGTCTTGCCCTCTGAACGCCGACATCATTCAACTGACGGACATTCTCATCATGTTTGCTTTTGAGCTCTCCATACTGGTCTTCAAGCGTTCTGCAGATTTTTTCCAAGTTGCTCTGTCATCAAGGAAAACGGATTGTTCACTTTTAGTATGTGATCGTTCAGATCCAAATAATTTCCTTTCATAAATTATTCTTGCCTTGGATTTAGCAACAGCCTCCATGTTGCTGGAGATGTCATCAATCTCCATCTTGTACTCGCTCTTCTCCTTCTCCAGCTTCTGCTTGACACGCTGGAGGTTGTCGATCTGCTCGCCCAGCTCTGCGACGCTGTCGGCCTGCTTCTTGCGCAGAGCGGCAGCTGTGGCCTCGTGCTGCAGGGTGGACTCTTCCAGATCACGACGCAGCTTCTGGAACTCAGCCTCTCGCTTCTTGTTCATCTCAATCTGCGCGGCCGTGGCTCCGCCGGCTTCCTCCAGCCTCTCGCTGATCTCCTCCAGTTCTCTGGAGAGGTCAGCCCTCTGCTTCTCCACCTTGGCTCGTGCAGCTCTCTCAGCCTCAATCTCCTCTTCCAGTTCCTCAATACGAGCCTAGGTTTGATGATCGTATTGACAATTAAGAGTATTACCTGAAACGCAATGAGATCTTCATATCAACTCGAATAAGAGCTCCAATTTACCTGGAGCTCCTTAATCTTCTTCTGGAGCTGAGCACCAAGAGACTGTTCGTCCTCAATCTTGCTGAGCAGCTGGCTGGTCTCAAAGTCTTTCCTTTGAGTGGGAAGGAAAAATACATGCTCCATTGTATTTGTGTTTGCGGCAGGACGTAGCAAGAATATCTTAAATTTACTATTTGTTTCTGTCTCTTACTTCTTGAGTTTTTCCTCTGATTGTTGTCTACCATTCTCCAGGTCCATTATGGATTCCTGGGCCAGTTTCAGATCACCCTCAAGCTTTCTCTTGGCTCTCTCAAGATCCATGCGGAGCTTTTTCTCCTGCTCCAGTGAGCCTTCAAGCTGTTACATGACATTTTTTTTTTAAAGGTAAATGAGACATGATCTTTAAACGCTCTTCACCCTGATTTCACCAGAGTCATTAAAGTCATCAGAATGGTGTTCTTACATCATCCACTTGCTGTTCCAGCTTCGTCTTGGCCTTGGTTAGAGTGTTAACTTTGTCTTCCTCTGCCTGAAGATCGTCCAGTGTTTGCTGGTGGGCCTCCTGAAGGGCTTTCTTCTCTTTTGTTAACTTGGCAATCGACTCATCTTGAGATGCCATCTCCTCCGTCAGGTTTTTCACCTAAAATATTCAGGCAATACAGTATGTCATTTCCATTTTTTTCTGCCTGTGAGAATTGAAATTGAGTCCAAGACAGAATGAGGTTCACCTTGTTTTCAGTGGCATGTTTCTCCTTCTCCACTTTCGCCAAGGTGAGTTCCAAGTCGTCAATGTCTTTCTTCAGCTCTGAGCATTCGTCCTCCAGCTTCCTTTTCTTCGCCGTCAGCTCAGCGTTGATTTCCTCTTCATCTTCCAGTCTCTCGGTCGTCTCTTTGAGCTTGGCCTCAAGCTGGATCTTGCTCTTAATGAGTCCCTCACATCTTTCCTCAGCATCTGCGAGGTTATCGCTTTCCTACATATAGACCAAAAAAAATCATACACTTATTTATCAGAATAAATCTACATTTTATATTGATCCAGGAAGTTAGCTCAGTTTGAGACTGCATTTAGAGAAGGCCTTTGTGAATCGTGCCTTGTATTAAACTTTCTATTTACCGCTGCTACTTGCAGTTGCAGGTCATTCTTCTCCTGCAGCAAGGAAACCATTTTCTCTTCCAGCTCCTTCTTTTTGGCCAGAGCAGTACCCAGGTCTGTTTGCATCTTTTCATAATTCTCCTTCATCTGCTGGAGCTCTTTCTCAGTCTCAGCACTCTTCAGGAGTGGCTTGATTTTGAAATACAGCTTCAGCCATGGCCAGTTTTTCACGTTCATGAAGGAACGGAGGTTGTACTGGATGCTGAAGATAGATTCTCTGGGGAGGGGGGTGGAGGGTGACACATGGATTTGATTGCAGTCTGCCTTCTTTGGGGACCGCTAAATACGCAGCTTCGACATACCTCCTCTCCATCATCTTGACAAACTCTTTCCTCATAACATATCCTCTGCAAAGAGCCTGAGTCATAGTCACCAGCTCAGCCAGTTTCTCATCTCTCATCTCCTCCAGTGCACCCAGCAGACCAGCTTTGAAGAACACCTAGGTCACCAATTGAAGTAAATGAATCATTACCAAGTATGTATCCGACAGAATACATGAATGTCATCTCTATTTTGTACTCCATGAATGCACCTTTGTGTGTCCAAATCTATACTGAGTGTGATCCACGTCAATGGAGCCCAGCAGTTTCTCCGAAGCCTTCTTGTTGTCAATGAACTGACCGTCGGGGATGACACTGGCGTTCAGTACTTTGTATCTACAAAAAACAAGGCTGGATGGTTAACTACTGCACATTTTATTCAGTTCACTTTAACCCTTTCATGCACCCTGTAACCTGATAAGCTGTCCACTGGAGTAACCGCTGTCCCTGAAAGGGTTCCTTAGTGAAGACATTTTAACAAAATTAAAGCTACCTCTGCTTGAAATCCCCGTAGAGGATTCTGCTGGGGAAACCCTTCCTGCAGATTCTGATGCCCTCCAGCACACCGTTGCACCTCAGCTGGTGGATGACCAAGAAGTTCTCCATAAGACCTGAATGCAAAAGAAGTTTCGTTTTTACTGACTGCAGTTCAGGAAAATAACTTAAAACGTCTTACCTGGGGTTTTCGATTCGTTGGGAATCAAGCAACGCACAAAGTGAGGGTGAGTGCTCCTCAAGTTGGTCATCAGCTTGGCCAAGTTTTCCTGTGGATCAGCAAAAAGAATTCCTGGTTAGTCACTTTCCAATATGACCAAAGTTTGACTTTTTTTCAGAACTCTTTTAGAAAACATACTCTGAAAAGAGCAGACACAGTCTGGAAGGAACCACCCTTCTTCTTTCCACCACCCTTCTTTGCGCCAGATTCTGTGTATCAAAACAAGTGCGAGTAGAAGAGGTCCATCTCTCAAATGAATCTTCTAATTTTACCTTCAGCTGAAGCATGAGCCGCATATAACATAGCCAGCAGTTTGTTTGCTGCCTTCTGGTAGAGTTGGACAACGGAGTCGTTCAGTGGGTCCTTGTTCTTGTCCAACCAGCCATTGATATTGTAGTCTACTGTACCGGCATAGTGGACCAGTGAGAAGTGGGCCTCGGCCTTGCCCTTGGCCGGCTTTGGCTTCTCAAAGGCCTTGGTCTTGCCAAGATGCTGATCGTGCAGCTTGTTCTTGAACGTTGTGTCAGAGGCCTTGGGGAACATGCACTCCTCTTCAAGGATGGAGAAGATGCCCATTGGCTGAAGCAATACAAACCAGTTCAGGATTTCTTCGATACTTACAAATCAAGCTGTCATCAAATTGAATCTTGTCTGATTTCCAGTGTGTGTCTCACCTTCTCAATAAGCTCAATGCAAGCAGCCAAGTCCATGCCGAAGTCAATGAATTCCCATTCAATGCCTTCTTTCTTGTATTCTTCTTGCTCCAGGACAAACATGTGGTGGTTGAAAAACTGTTGCAGTTTCTCATTGGTGAAGTTGATGCACAGTTGCTCCAAGCTGTTGAACTACAGTATCCCGTTGAATCAGTTCAACGATCTGATCTTTTTAAAGATAAAATATGTGATGAGTGAGACTTACATCGAAGATCTCAAACCCAGCGATATCCAACACCCCGATGAAGAACTGTCTCGGCTGCTTTGTGTCCAACATCTCATTGATGCGGATGACCATCCACAAGAACATTTTCTCATAGACGGACTTGCACAAAGCCGAGACAGCGTTGTTGACCTAGTGAAGAGATGTTCGGGTGGTCATTGGTTTAAAAAAAAGTTTCCTTCAATATGGAAATACTTCTGGAGTTTCAATTTGATTTTTCTGACCTGTGGGACAGTCTGACCTTTGGTCACCATCTCGTTGCCAACTTTGACTCTGGGGTAGCACAATGCTTTCAGCATATCAGCTGAGTTCAGGCCCATAAGATAAGCAATCTTGTCAGCCACTAATAAAAGATACGATTGAACAGTGAGCTTAGACATGAATGTGAGTTGATCTTCCACCCTCGATACAGTCGCTGTCATACCCAAGACTTACCCTCAGTGCCATCGGGCTCAGCCTGCTCCTCACGCTGCTTCTGCTTGAACTTCATGTTTCCATGATGCATCACGGCACCAGTCAGCTTGTAGATACCTAGTTTCTCTTCTGCGCTGAATCCCAGGATGTCAATAGCTGTCTGTACATTACCCATTGTTATTTTGGATTGTAATCATTCTTTCCCCTTCTAATGATAGAGTAAACCTCAATAGTCGTATTCAGAACTGCATCCTCACATCTGTTGCGATGAACTCCTCGACATCGTTGATGCTCTTGACAGTGATTTCACCCTGGCTAATCATTGGGTAGTCATACGGGTTGGTGGTGATCAGAAGAGCCTCTACCAAGGTTAAAAACAAAAAGCACAAGTTAATAATTCAGTAACTTCAAGTGGGCCATTTTCTGGGGATATTATCAGCCTTTTTTTTTTTTTTTGGGCGCAATCCTAATTTACCCAGCAGCTCAGGTTTATGTCCAGTCATCAACTGATAGAAGATATGGTAGCTCCTCTCAGCTGACAACTGGAAAGTGACACGGGACTTCTCCAGGAGATCTAAGAGTCGTAATTAAATGGGTCTCAGTGTAGTAATGTCACATTTTCTATGATTGTTATTGTCCGACCAAACAGTCTTGAGTGTATTTTTACTTGTACTTGCAACAAGTTTCAACTCACACGTTTCGATATCAGCTGAGGACAATTTTCCACTGGAGCCAAAGTGGATCCTGATGAATTTACCCTAAAACACATGCACGTATATAGATTAATTTAACTACAACAACAAAAGCAGAAGCTTTTTGATTCAATACAATCACATTGAGGGATTAAAACAAAGCAAAACATGATTTCATTTACTTACGAAACGAGAGGAGTTGTCATTCCTCACAGTTTTGGCATTACCGTACGCCTCCAGCAAAGGGTTGGCCGCAACAATTTGGTCTTCAAGAGAGCCCTGCAAAAAGATGCATTTAAATAGTGTCATGGTTGTTCTCCCCCAATTCTGTTAATACGTACAGTAAAGTACAGCAGGTAAGCCATTTACCTGCATTTTGCCTGCTGTTTGTTGTTCAGACTTCTTGGAACCAATAGCTGCAATTGTTGCAAAGTATTGGATGACACGCTTGGTGTTGACAGTCTTTCCCGCGCCGGATTCTCCGCTGCATAACGTAAAACCAAATTAAGATTTAGACTTTATTTCCTCTCAATAAAAATAATAATCAGATATGATTCGCTATACTCACGTAATCAGGACAGACTGGTTCTCACGATCTGCAATGCGAGCATCATTGACACAATTTCACTCAACATCTTTGCATTGCTGTCAACACTTCAAGTCACTTGGCTTTTCTTACCTGTGAGCATGAACTGATAGGCGTTGTCGGAGATGGAGAAGATGTGGGGCGGCGCCTCAATCCTCTTTTTACCCCTGTAGGCCGAGACACACGTAGCGTCGTACACCGGAAGCCACTTGTAGGGATTCACGACAACGCAGAACAATCCAGAGTAGGTCTGCAAAATCCGAGATGAGAAGTGAGCGGCGCAAATGCATATGGTGATTAAAAAAAAAAAAAAAAGATAGCTATGAAGTCGAAACTCACGTAGATCATCCATGAGGCATAACGCTCTTTGAGGTTATACAATACACAAGGTTCATTGAGGTGGGTCATCATGGCCATGTCCTCAATTTTATCGAACTTTGGGGGGTTTCTGGGGTGGATGTCATCCTCTTTCACAGTTACGGTCTGAATAATGAGACAGGATTTTAGTCTTCATTCACTGGAGGATTATTGAGAGTAAAACTGAAAGAATGCTACAGAGTTTAGTTAAGCAAGGTCAATAACTCACAAGATCAAAACGGTCTTACGTTAATGAGAAGTGGAAAGTTGTTGGAGTACGACAATCAGTTGCCTACCTTTCCACCATCAATTTCAACTGTGGCTTTTCCACCCTCCTTCTTTGTGAGTTTACCCTTGAGATACATCTCAGCCGGATCAACCACAAAGTAGGCGGTTTTGGCATCAAAGGGAGCTGCCTGAGCCTCGATCCGCTCCTTTTCTGGCTTTCGGAGGTAAATGGCCGCAGCGCCGTACTGCTCCATCTCTGCATCGGTGCTCATGGTGGCACTTTAATGGAGACTGCAAAAGTATTCAGATGGTGCCGATTGTTTGGTTATGCCTCCGGCCACAAAAAACATTACTGAATTTAGTGTTGGTAAGCTCTTTTACCTCTTTCTCTTCAAAATAATGAATCAAGGTTACTGTGTCCAATAGAGTCTCGCGGTGCTGTAAAAAAAACCCAAAACAAACACATTTAGTGCAAACACTTTCAATCATTTTATACATTCAGTCCAGAATTTAGTAACGAATAAGAGAACCATTGAGAGTGAGGTCGTCAATAATTTGGGAATCATATGATTATTATTTAACCTGGAGGTATGGATCTAAAATGACCTCCGCTCAGTTGTCACTATATCAACTCATCAGTCAAGAGAAAAGAAACCCACGCCCACACACTCACCTGTGTTGGAAGCCTATCAGTTCATGCAGTAGTGCAGGGCTGCCTTTTTTATAGAGGCTCCGAGCGCCTGGTCAGCAGGAGACTCTCGCTCAAATTTGGTCATGGCCCCTTTTTGTCCTGCTGCCTATTTGGTGGCGGGGTTACACCATCTGCTTGAACGGATAGATCCCGTGGGAAATTCCAATCCCGCATGCTGTGTAGTGCAATCATACATTCAAATAAAATTAATTGAAAAAAAATTATATATATATATATATATATATATATTCGATGGTTAAAACACAAGTATAACATAAAATATGTCTCAGTTTTGATCATTGTTGACTATGAGATGAGTCGGCTCCAAGGAATTTAATGCATGGAAGGTAAATATTAAGGTGGGCTTGTGATGGTATTTATACAGCTAATTTCCACACAGGATGGTGAAATGAGCACTGAAATGATGATTAAAAGAATATACACTACACAGAAAAATGTAATTGATACCTTATGTATGTAAAATAATGATTTCATGAGAAAGATAACAAAATGAATAAGGCAGTTTTTGAGGTCCAAATATGCTGCAGCTCTGGATGTCGGATCACCGTTGCCACCAAGTGCAAGCACGAAAGCGATGTGACTGCTCGCTTATGAAATAGCCAGAATATTGTTTGTGTACGCTTCCAATAAATTTCGTTCCTGATTTAAAAGGACATTGCAACATGTCATTAACATCAAGCGTCTTTAATCCCGAATAGCTTGAAGGAGAGGATGGCTTGATGTCTGGAAGACTCATCTGAATTCCACTGGTGTTCAGTTGCAGGACACTTGCATGTTTGAAATCTTTGTCGTGAAAGAAAGACGCTCACCACCCTGCCTTGAGGTCATTAGCCTCTCGAAGAAAAAAACTATTTTCTGCCTCTGACTGAAATGTATATGCGACACTTAAGTCATGAATTGTGGCTTAATTGGAAATCTATTCTTAACCAACACATTTTTGTTGTCCCTTCAACATGGGGTGACCCCGCAAATTAGGTATAAAGTGGAGGATAATTAGTTGTAATTCTCCATCATGACAACATACCGCCATGCTTCATGTTTAATTTGGAAACAGAGCCAGACGTGGGCGGTCTTTAATACCTGTCTGCCGTGCATCTCATATTCCTGTAATCGAATTAAAGATGTGGTCCTGCCCATACGTGTTTCAGTTGCCAGCGATGGGTGTCCCTAAATGGATAAGCAAACACTTGGCAACTCATTTGAGATCAGGCCCGAAATAAATTCCACACGAGCCAATTGAACTTAATCCACTTGCTGCATATGATACGGCAAGTTGATGACATCTGTTAATGCTCCATGATGCATGTGCCCCCCTGCAGACTTTCACTGTATGTTTGTTGCTAGCTCAACGGGGTGAAACCTCCCTCTCGCCACGACTGATTCTTTTTTTTTTTGAGTCGCAGATGTTACGATAAGATCAAAGCTACCAGAAAACAAATCCAAAGATTCAGGACAGCGATAATAAATAAATTCTTTATTTATGAGCCCTTAATCGTTTGTATCGTATTTTATGAATACTGTTCAATGTCATCTTTGCGGTACTGTTACTCAGCCAAGTCACTCTGGGGGAAAAAAAAAAAAAAAGAGTACAGTATTACAGCAATCCCTCGTTGATCGCGTTAATGGGGACCAAAACCACCCGCGATAAACGCATTTTTTTTTTTTTAAGTCCGCAAAAAGTCCGCAAACGGTCCGCGAGAAGCTGCAAAACAACAGCAAGTCACATAGAGAAACATATACCGTACTGTACTCCATGTATAATAAAAAAAAAATAAAAAAATTTATATGTTTGAAAAAATCCGCGATGCACTGAACCCGCGATAAACGAACCGCGAAGTAGCGAGGGATCACTGTACTGTTATTTTATGTTCAATCTCCTTGAAAGCGCTTTGTTACAGCTAGTTTTGTTACAGCTAGTTCATACAAGCAAGCGCCTGGTTGAACAAAGATGTATTGTACAATGTATTGCCTGATGCAAAACGACAACAATGCGTAGACGTCACTTTTTGTCTGATTGCAGTTGCCCAAACGTTACCTTTCCAAAATCACGGCTCTTGGCCCTCAGCTTGTTGACCTGGGACTCGGTGATGTCGGCACGCTCCTGAGCCTCCTCCATCTCATACTGGACCTTTCTGAACCTTGACATGTGAGTGTTGGCCTGCTCCTCCTGTGGTTTAAAATGGACAACAGTCACATATTTACAGTCCGGTTATGTCCTGAAGTCAGCCCCATAATTTTCAAGATATGGACAAAATAAATGTGAATGTGAATAAATGCGTTAAAGAAGTTTACAAATTTAGTAGATCTTTTTAGTCCGTCTGGATTTTTTTCTGTTGGGAAATTGTGATGAATGAATGGATGGTAACAATGCTTTGGAATGGTGCTTTTATTTATTTATTTATTTATTTTAACACCAATGTGCAAACCTCAAATGCCATTAGAACAGTTAAACATGGCAAAAAGTGCAGCTACCCTTTTGCTATATCAAGATTAATGTCTTTTAAACAACGCCTGCAAGCTTTAAGCATAGAGTTAGATGTTAGGCATACACCTATGTAATGATTTTCTCAATGAGAGTACGTCTTATATAGTTGTTTCCTCAATGAACTCTACGTAGTTCATTACTGGGTCAAATATAATGGGGGAGGTGGCGCTATACCTTTTAATTTAATTACATTTTAATATTTACCATAAATTATAAAACTGTCTGAGTTGGCGGTAACGTGTTACGACAGAAGGGAAGACTTTACGGCTGTGCCCAATTCATTGGCTTACAGGGACACACGTGACCAGAAGTTTGTCAGTGTGTCACCGTCTGAAAAGGCTCTCATTTTACACGCTAGGGAGTGACGGCTAGCTAACGATAGCAAAAGCCAACAATACTAATTTACATTGATCAGCCATTTACCGTGGTAGAAATGCCGGTAAATGGAAAACAGGATGTTATCTTTGTAAGTTTTATTTCAGTTAAACTGTTTATATAAATATACTAAAAATTCGCGGGTTGCTAAGAGCTAAGGCTAACGCTTGCTGGAAAGCTAGGCTTGCTTTGCATATGCGACGCTGGTGTTATCTTGTTATTTATTATTGTGGAAAGTGTTGTGTGATCGTAGTTTGACACTCGAATATATTTCGTTATGTTATGTATAATTTTTCTAATGGAAACATTTTACGGACGAATGTATGAAAATAGTCGTGGTCGTACAGTTCCTGAAATTTGTCTAACTTGCTAAGTGTGATTTGATGTTCCGCTTTATTAGGAGGACGATGATCTGCCGTATGAGGAGGAGATTATCAGAAATCCATATTCAGTTAAGTGCTGGATGCGTTACATCGAGTTTAAACAGAATGCGTCCAAAGCCGTCCTCAACATGATCTATGAACGAGCTCTGAAAGAGCTACCTGGAAGGTATGCGCTCTTCAGAGTTGCACACGATATTGTTTATACTTACACACACGCACGCAATATGTTTAAGTCAAAAAGTAAAGGATGTGGAGTGCGAATGTTTTTTTTTTTTAAACTATGCTTTCCCACAGTTATAAACTATGGTACAATTACCTGAGGGAGAGGAGGAAACAAGTCAAAGGGAAATGTATAAACGAACCAGTGTATGAAGAAATCAACAACTGCCATGAAAGAGCACTGGTGTTCATGCACAAGGTCATAACTATGTTAACAAGCCAATTATTTGATTGAAATAATTTATGCGTAATAAGAAATTGTTGACTGAAATTGCGCTTCCATCTGCTGTGACTCCAGATGCCCAGGATATGGATCGACTATTGCCAGTTCCTAGTGTTGCAATGTAAGATCACAAGGAGTCGGCGATCATTTGACCGTGCGCTCCGAGCTCTTCCTGTTACTCAGCATCCACGCATCTGGCCTCTCTATCTTCGCTTTGTCCGAAACTTGCCCCTGCCTGAGACGGCCATACGAGTCTACCGCAGATACCTCAAGGTACTGACAAGCAAGAGTTGGCAATACCTGCCACATATATTGTTTAAAAATGTCAAACTGTGTATGTGCAGCTTTCTCCAGAGAATGCAGAAGATTACATTGAGTACTTAAAGTCTGTTGGCCGCTTGGATGAAGCTGCTGTACGTCTCGCGGCTGTTGTCAATGATGAAAGCTTTGTGTCCAAAGAAGGCAAATCTAACTACCAGGTAAGTTTGTCAACATTCCCTGGAAATGTCATACATGGCAATTTTCCGCGGATTCGCGGAAATCCGCCGTTTTATTTCTTAAATTGATCATTTTTGTGAATCGTCTAAATCCGTTGAGAAAATTTTAGGGGCGGTCAGGTACCTTATCGTCGAGTTTTCACGAGCTCTCCCGAACAGTCTCTCCGTTTTCCGTTTGTAAACAGCCCTGCGATTGGACGTGTATGAAAGCTTCAACTAATCAGATCACTGAAGGCATTATTTGTTGCGGAAGTCTTAGCTCGATTATAAACGGCCCAGCAATTGGTTAACTACAAGCGATTGGACCAATCAAATTGCATGTAACATATTGTTTTACCTGATTCATGGCGGCCTGTTCGTCTCGCAAATTCATTGTTCTGGGATCGTTTTGAGCGGAATTACGAAATTTTTGACGAAAGATCAGGAGTCTTTAATCCTAGAAATTGACTCAAATGTCAAGAATAAATTCCGATTGGACTGGCTTGACAGAAAAGTCACTGTAAAGGTTAAAATTGGTTCCAAGTTCGACGAAGTTACAGAAGCTCTTGGACAATTTTTGAAGAAACCAGACGTAGCAGGCAAAGCTTATTGTGTGTATTGTAGTGACTTAATTAACTATGGCTCCCGTGGATGCGTGGCACTGACAGATCATGCAACAAAAGTGAAAAAACATGCCGACAAAATCGCCATTCGACGGAGCAATTATTCTTTGGGATCGGCATTTTTCAAACAAACTTAGTCAGCGGATACAACTAAAGACGTTACACGCTGGGGTACTTACTTTGGCTGAACCAAGCAACGAAATCTGCTCCACTGACGCCCCTCGCCGATAGACAGGTACACTCCGAGGTATATACTTTTTTTATTCAAATATACGAGGATGATAGTTTCAATTTTATTTGGTATGCATTTGTAGCAACAGCATGATAACATTTATTTGTTTTGAGTTGCGTTTTATATTCATATTGATAATTCACGTTTTGTCTTGGATAATAAAGCACGGTTAGGCATAATAAATTGTATGCATAATAAATATTCACTATCACTGTATGAGGTAAGAATCAACAGCTTTTTATCACATTTACACAACACTTTATGAATACAAGTCATGAACAAATCTTAAATATGGCAGGGAATGTGTTTACTTTTTTAGTTTTGATTTTGAGCAACAAATTTGGAGTTACATCTTGGTGCTCACCAGGAATGCATAGGCAAAATTGCACAAATTTTCACTTGAAAGAATAGTGGCGATCTTGGGATTTTTTTCTGTTCAATTTTCAAACTGCGTAAATTTAATACACTTCATCTTCAGCATGTTTAGTGCCACTTTTGTAAGTAACCACGCCCCCGTCCAGGCCACGCCCCCGTCCAGGCCACGCCCCCGTCCAGGCCACGCCCCCGTCCAGGCCACGCCCCCGTCCAGGCCACGCCCCCGTCCAGGCCACGCCCCCGTCCAGGCCACGCCCCCGTCCAGGCCACGCCCCGTCCAGGCCACGCCCCCATCCAGGCCACGCCCCTTCCGCTTTTTTCATCACTCGCCATTGCCATGTATG
>NW_017804806.1:504632-553746 GCF_001891065.2 Hippocampus comes
TTTTATTTGGTATGCATTTGTAGCAACAGCATGATAACATTTATTTGTTTTTATTTGCGTTTTATATTCATATTGATAATTCACGTTTTGTCTTGGATAATAAAGCACGGTTATGCATAATAAATTGTATGCATAATAAATATTCACTATCACTGTATGAGGTAAGAATCAACAGCTTTTTATCACATTTACACAACACTTTATGAATACAAGTCATGAACAAATCTTAAATATGGCAGGGAATGTGTTTACTTTTTTAGTTTTGATTTTGAGCAGCAAATTTGGAGTTACATATTGGTACTCACCAGGAATGCATAGGCAAAATTGCACAAATTTTCACTTGAAAGAATAGTGGCGATCTTGGGATTTTTTTCTGTTCAATTTTCAAACTGTGTAAATTTAATACGCTTCATCTTCAGCATGTTTAGTGCCACTTTTGTAAGTAACCACGCCCTGTCCAGGCCACGCCCCTTCCAGGCCACGCCCCTTCCGCTTTTTTCATCACTCGCCATTGCCATGTATGAAATGTACACATATATACCTGTATTTTACTCTAACATGACAAATTTGTAATTATATATTTTTTTGATACAGTTGTGGCACGAGTTATGTGACCTGATTTCGCAGAACCCTGACAAGGTGACCTCTCTAAATGTTGGTGCCATCATTCGGGGTGGGCTCACTCGCTTTACGGACCAGCTTGGCAAGCTGTGGTGCTCCTTGGCTGATTATTACATCAGGAGTGGCCTCTTTGAAAAGGTTTGTAAACAAATGACTGTCCAAAGCACACAACTCTTGATATTCTAAACCACATTTCTTCAAATAATGGTCTCTGCTCTAATCGATGCTTCCTTGAATTAGTAAATGCATTACTGTATAAACACCATACCCCAATAGATGACTAGTACTCGCTGCAGATTAGTAAGTGTATGAGGAAATACAATACATTTTTCTGTGTCTTATAGGCCCGTGATGTGTATGAGGAGGCCATTCTTACCGTGGTAACCGTCAGGGATTTCACACAAGTCTTTGACAGTTACGCTCAGTTTGAGGAGAGCATGATCGCAGCCAAGATGGAAACCACCTCCGAGATGGGCCAGGATGAAGAGGGTTCGTGTGGGGGTCATCGAAAGCCCTTAACATCCATCGTTGACTCTGTCACACTTGTATTCACTTTGTCCTTCACTCCCCAAGACGACATCGACTTGGAGCTTCGACTCGCCCGCTTTGAGGAGCTGATAACACGGCGACCTCTTCTTCTGAACAGTGTGCTGTTGCGACAGAACCCCCACAATGTCCATGAGTGGCATAAACGTGTCAAACTGTACGAGGGCATTCCACGGCAGGTGAGTTTTTGGCTGTTCACTCTTACTGAACCCGAGATACAGTTCTTGACTTACGAGTGTCTCAACGTACACTTTTCTTGAAATACAAACTGTTGCTCAGTCGAGCTAAACTCACTGATGCACTTTAAATTGTTTATTGAATGGGACAAGCAGCCGTATACACAAATCCAAAATGAAAACACTTGCAAGGGTCATGTAGCAGATGACAACATGCAGACTAATCATTTGGTAAACCAACCCGACTGACTCCACGCCCCCTTAAAGGCACGTCAACACACAAAGAGAGTTAACCCTAGCTATTCTCGAGTGATAGGGACCGAACGCTACCGTGAATAGCAACAAACTGCATCACAGAACTGTGGCACTATATGACAAGTATCTTATCTACATTCCGTCCACTCTACAGATCATCAACACATACACGGAGGCGGTGCAGACTGTTGATCCCATGAAAGCCACCGGGAAGCCTCACACGCTGTGGGTCACCTTTGCTAAATTCTATGAAGACAACGAGCAGCTGGATGATGTAGGTACAAACAGCCTGAAGGATACTCAATGGACGATCTGTAGGGGAAATACGATCTGTAGGGGAAACACTTTAAATGCCTCATATCATTTAGGCCAGGACCATCTTTGAGAAAGCCACCAAAGTGAACTACAAGCAGGTAGACGACCTGGCCGCAGTGTGGTGCGAATATGGAGAGATGGAACTCCGGCACGAAAACTATGAGCAGGCACTGAGGATACTGAGGGTGAGCCATGAATTTTTATTCTAGGTAACATTAGTCTTTTTTTTTCTTTTTTTTGTGTGGAACATACCTACTTTTCTGTTGTGGAAATCCCTGCTGTATTGAGAAAATCTGTGGTTGAAAGCAATTGTTTTTATATGTGTACAATGTTTATGACGTCAGGAAAACTCAACCACTTAGCGTTCTTATATCCCATCCATTTGATGACTTTAGAAAGCCACAGCCATCCCATCCAAGAAGGCTGAGTACTTCGATGCCTCTGAGCCAGTCCAAAACAGAGTCTACAAGTCTTTGAAGGTCTGGTCCATGTTGGCAGACTTGGAAGAGAGTCTGGGCACATTCCAGGTGAGTATCTGCATGTATTTCGTTTATTTTTTTCTATCTGTGTTTGTGTGAACTGTAATCATATTGCTTCATTCTAATCTCCCTCCAGTCTACAAAAGCAGTGTATGACCGCATTATTGACCTGCGCATTGCCACACCGCAGATCATCATCAACTACGCCATGTTCCTCGAAGAGCATCAATACTTTGAAGAGAGCTTCAAAGTAATAACCCGGCAATGTATATGTTGTATCCACGTATATACCATTGGTCTCTATTGAATGCATTGCCCTTTGTCTCCAGGCGTATGAGCGTGGCATCGCCCTCTTCAAGTGGCCAAATGTTTATGACATCTGGAACACTTACCTCACCAAGTTCATTGACCGATACGCAGGCAAAAAGCTGGAGAGAGCCAGAGATCTCTTCGAACAAGCTCTCGATGGCTGCCCCGCTAAATTCGCCAAGAGTGAGTAGTTTTTGGAAAATAATCCGTTATCGTCCACATTTTTAGCTTGAATGTCATACTCGTTCTGCACGGCGTTCCAGCCATCTACCTGCTGTACGCCAAGCTGGAGGAGGAGTACGGACTGGCACGTCACGCCATGGCTGTTTACGAAAGAGCGACACAGGCGGTAGAAAACGAGGAGCGACACCAGATGTTCAATATCTACATCAAGAGAGCGGCCGAAATATATGGCGTCACGTACACCAGGGCCATATACCAGAAGGCTATCGAGGTACATCCAGCTGTCGTTATGACTCACCAGCTATCTTTAAATCCTAGCGATGTACCGATACCACCCTTTTCAGACTGAGTGCCAGTACTTATATTTTACTTCATAATGCCGCTATATCTTGCAATTGTGAGGAAAATGTTTCATTTCAACATCAACAAACGTTTTATTTTAAATGTAGCCTGTACCACAAGTGATTTCAGTTAAATTTCAGTTGATTTCAGAAATGACTCCCTCCCCCTAATTCTCCTACCCCTTCCTTATTTCTCCAGGTACTCCCTGATGAGCATTCCAGGGACATATGCTTGCGATTTGCAGACATGGAGAGCAAACTGGGTGAAATTGATCGGGCCAGAGCCATCTATTCCTACTGCTCTCAGATCTGCGACCCCAGGGTAAGAGCAGCCTCCAACTGACGAGTGTCCCTTTTCCACCAACGATTTTCACATGTATTATAATTTGTTTTCCCCCCTCAGGTCACAGCTGTGTTCTGGCAGACGTGGAAAGAATTTGAGATCCGCCACGGAAACGAGGACACCATTAGAGAGATGCTGCGAATCAAGCGCAGCGTCCAGGCCACGTACAACACTCAGGTCAACTTCATGTCATCTCAGATGCTGAAGGCCACAACGAGCTCCACAGGCACCGGTAAGATGACTGCTTCTGGTCCTTTGGCTGATACAAGAATTTCGTAACCGAGCATTAATTGCAAACACTTTTTCGCATGTGTGTCCAGTGTCAGATCTTGCCCCAGGCCAGTTGGGAATTGACGACATGAAAATGTTGGAGCAGAAAGCGCAGCAGCTTGCAGCAGAGGCAGAGCAGGATAAACCCAAGCCAAAAGAAAAGATTCTCTTTATTAGGTCTGTCCTTTTTTTCAATGCCTATATTATCCAAATGTTGATGTATTTTAAAGTATATACAGAATAAACATATTTTCTGCACGTGCAGGAGTGACACATCCCGCACTGAGTTAGCCGAGCTGGCCAAACAAGCCAATCCTGATGAGATTAATATTGATGACGAGGACGAGGACGATGGGCAAGGCCCGGAGGGTGAGTGACGTGACTGGCTTCAAATGTTGTTGTTTTTTTTTTTGGGGGGGGGGGTGACTTTTGTCATCCAAGGCAGCATGTTTATTGTTACCCCTTGTTGTCTCCCTACTTACAGAAGTGCAGCTGGAACAGAAGAGCGTTCCCACTGCTGTTTACGGAGGCCTAAAAGATGATTGAGAAAACCTTCTCAAGAAGGCTTACTGACTTTTGTAACATTGTAGTCATCGTTCTTAAATCATAAAATATACATTTGAGAATTTGAGTACATTTCTTGCATTCACTCCTGAGACGTGTGATGATAGCATGGCTTCTTCCCTCCACATTTTTGCCTGGAGAAAGTAACATGCACTTTTTTGTCATGACCACACTGGGTCAGGCTTTCTCAAGTATGTGGTAGAGCAATTGGGGAGGTGAATAGTTAGCGTTTGGATTAATGGACTATGTCCTACAATATTTTGTTTAAAAAGTCTGTCCTTAATAGAATGAATGAAGTTTGTACTTATATTTTTACATAATGTCCTGAAGAGTTAAATCAATAAAGATTGGTAATACAAGGCATTTCATTTTCACAATATTTATGTCAAGAAATTAACTATTACATTGTGCTGGTTTTCAATGCTAGAGTGTCTAACAAGACATTCTAATATTCCCATGAATTTATCATATATTATTTCAACCAAATTAAGATATAATTATCAAATTCCTTCAATGAACATTCTGTGTGGGATGGACTTTGTCCTTTTCCTAAGGTACCAACAAATGGAGAAATATTTTCATAATTAGATTAACATAGCTGAAAGGTAATCCTCTTAGAAAGTTATCGCAGTTGGATGCAAGCCGAGCAACATCATGTGATGAGGCACCCTTGGCATTTGCTTTCCTGTGGTGATGGTGCGACTGGAAACAAGGCTTCAGAACAACCGGTAGGAAACTCCCAATTTATAGTGGGTAAATAGTATCACTTACATTACTTAACAATGCATTTGGACTGTCCAAAATTAGAGGTTCTCAAAATGGACTCCGAGAAACTTTGGACAATAAATGGTCTTATTTTAAAAAAGTGAAACTCCACACGGTGTGCCAATTGAAGAAAAAAACAACAAAAATGACTCCTTCCTGCCTTTGTTTGGGGACAACTAAAAGCACTGATATGACAAATATTAACCAAAAAAATTAGTCTTATTTTTCGAGAATAAAACGCGTATATTTCCCATAGCAATATTTCTACTACTGAAACTACAGCACCTGTAAATCAGCGTCGACGTTCCCAACAAGGAAATCCCGCCTCCCGTTGTCGCGATCTCCATTCCTATTGGTCCCCCGGTTGAGTGACGTCGCCGGCGTTTACCTGGTAATCCGTCATCGGCGGCGGCGCTCTGCGATGTACCTCTACCAACACACACGAAGAGCTATGCGGTCGAACAAGGAGACAAACTGGGGGCCTTGTTCGCTTTAACTTCTCCTTGGTCCAACGCTTTGGCCGGGAGGAGCGTTCCGCGAAGGATTCGAGCCATTTTCACCGCGACAAGGAGGACTTCAGCGGGCTTGGAAGCAGCTCCGGGCTGGATATTTGCCCGACTTAATTCCTCAGCCACATCCGTATTCCCAGCCATCATTGGGGACTGGAGTGACAATGCTTGTTTAGAGCTTTTTGTACACGCTTTTAGGGGCCTTTTTCGCTAGTACCGCATTGTATTTTTTTTAATTAACAACCCCGCCATGGTGGACTCCCTGAGGAAGACTTTTGTCGTCCCTGATATCAAACCATTGGATTTATATGACTCCACTAAAGCGAAAATATGCTCAAGTGTCGCCTGGCTGTTGGCGAAGTCCTACGGCAGTGCAGGTAGGTTCACAGGCCCCGGGACGATTCGTGTAGCTTGAACGCCCTTACGATCACGCTGCGTGTTTTTAATGTGGTTTTCTAGCGTGCTGAGAAACGTTTTAACATCTCACTCAGCGGTTTTGGAGCACAAAGAGGCGCACACGAAAGGAGGGGAAAGCACGCTCCGTCTGTGCGTATTGGTGGGACTGACAATTTGTTCTCTTTCAAATAGCTGCTCACTTTTTTTGAGGGCGAAGGTGTCTTTGTTTCAGCAACAGGCCACCCTTTAACCCTTCTGTGGCTGTCAAACCACCCCAAGCATTCTTTTATGTAGTGTGAAATCTTTTTGACATGCCACATTGGGCGTGGATAACGTGCTGCCTCTCAGGAATGACAGGCCCTTATAACACTTGACTCTTGCTGTTCATCATCAAAATAATTAGCAGGGGAAGGCAGGTCCTGTATAATTGCATGACCTCAGGGTTTCACTATAAACGCCCTCCTGTGAAAAATTGTCTTTTACGGTTACTGAACTGTAAACCTTTAGTTCAATGTTATCGAATGTCTGAAACTGCTTCACATAATCATACAGCAAGGCCGAACAATCAGAAATATAAATCGGCAACAATGTTTGCGCATTTCTATGTACTTGCACAACATTAAGGAAAATGTTGAAAATGTGGGTTGACAGGCCCTGTAGCACATGAACTCTTGCTGTTCATCATCAAAACAATCGTTGCAGTGGCTCAGCAAGGGAGCACAGTCATTGTTCAGATGGCCTAAACTTAGGGTTTCACTTAAAAAAATACTATGTTAGGTAACCTAGTCTGCTGTATTTTACCCTTTCCTAACTGTAAATTAATTGCTATGGAAAGTAATAAGCTGGACAATATCTGAAAATGAACCTCAACAATCTTAACTGGATCAGCACAAACTTATACATCTTTACATACCAAATTAGGAAAAAATGTTGCAGAATGCAAACAACATTGGAAAAAATAACCCTGTTCCCCGCCTTTATACCTAAATGCATAAAAACACAATTACAGTACTAGCTCCTTGGGCCACACCACACATCTTTGTAAAGTTCCAGCTAGAATGCTGGAATATTTTTCATTTAATTCAGATTTACTAACAATGACTTGGGGTGGTGTGAGTTTTGTTGAATGTTCTGTACAAAACATGGCTTGCTTACACAATTCCAGGGTCCGGATCTCCCGGCAGTAGCTACTGTTTGCCTTGACCAGCCCCTCCATTCTTCCCCCACCCCCTTCCTAGCCACGCCCTCTGGGTCAAAGTCACTTCCCAGTCCTCCAGAGTGCAGGGTTAAAGGACTGGCTCCTATCGTAGTTTTTCTGTCTTGAGTCAACCACTGCTGCTCCGATGACAACATCAAGTCTATTCTGAGTGAGGATAACACAAAGGCATGCTGAGAAGAGGCCTGAGGTGTCTGGCGCTTTGCTTGACCAAATCCTAATTAAAGTGTGATAATACCGTCACCCACAGATCCTTGTTGGACTTCACAGCACTCAGACTGGGTGTTCCCTGTAGACGCTGTTTGATCCACCCACTTGCATTATAGATCCACCACCATAATAATCTCGTAATTGCTATCTGTGTGTCTCTTAACAAACTGTCTTCTTGCCGGGTTGTACATCTTTAAATAGCGCACTTTATTTCATTTAAATTTGATGAGAGTCGTATTGTAATGGCACCACAAGCAGTCATGGACAGACACAGACATCTGTGCATTTTCATTCACTTCACTGAACAAACAATAGCAAAATAATCATGCAATAAACATTCATACACAATGTCTCAAGGTCAGCCAGCCCCAAATCTTTGCTCTCAACACCCACTTCTACTTTTGTTCACTGACGCCCACGTCACTCACCAGACAAGACCCTGCCTTTCAAAGCAATGCCTGCTCAAAGTCACAGATCGTACAGCAGAGAATGAAAAAAAATAGTTCAAATTTGTTGACCTGTGTCATCTTTATCTAAAAATATCTAAAAGCAATAAATATTGTGTGGGGTTTGCATGTTTTCGCCGTGCTGCGATTGGTTTAATGAAGTGTCCTGTTAGTTTTCAACAGACCATGCACTAGTTTGTCTGCTCAGAACCCAGGCAATGTCTTATTATCCTGACACGGAGCTATGTTTTGCATCAAGGTGAAGGCCGTTGTGATTACGCGCGAATAGGGAATTTTGGATCTAACCTTGATGCCCGCTGACAAGTCATGTGACAGATAAGTGACTCAGGACGACTTTTACGGGTTTACACTGGAGCAAGACCAGAAACTCTTGATTCGCCTGTTCTAGCCAACGTGTGCCTAACCTTTAAGTTGACACGTTTATCAAGAAGACTTGGGTGGCTTATTATTATTAGTGATTCATGCTTAAGGGGGAAGTACTGTAGCTTGTTTTATTCTGATTTCTAACCAGTTCCTCCTTATGGTAAATACTTGAAATTAGACTTTTTATAGATCGAATTGGATCGTCACTTTTTTTTTTTTTTTTTTAAATCCAAACTCGGTGCTCGGTTGTCATGTCTTATTTTGTGGATCGATCAGTGACATCATTGATCATATCCGGAAAATAAGACATTACAGCAAACGCAATCATGTTCAATCCGGGGAAGTTTTGCGCTGACATTTTCCCCTACGAATAGCGGGAGTCAATCGTACGTACAGTCAATAGATTGGATAGACCGATCGATCTTCTGATCGGATCAGTGATCGGTTATTTTTAGCTTTAAACTCGGTGATCGTCTCCAAAATCCTGATTGCCGGATGCCTACTGCGAATGGACATTCGCAACTGTCATCGAAATGTAAAAACAAGTTAGTCACTGAATGTTAAATCTGCATTCAAAAAATAATCCTAATCTTTTGTGTTGTATTGATAGATTATCACTGTGTACTCTATCAGAACCCGAGAATGTTAAATTATGTACCAGTACTCGCCATTATCTTACATGGAAAATAAGTAGTGCGTATGCCTGGGAGGGAAGTCTGTTATCACTTAACAAGTGTTGTGTAAATTTAACTTGACTTTTTAAAAACTGATTTTAATATTTTGTCACATCTGTTATCATGTCATTGTTTTTTTTTTTTTTTTTTTTTAAATTAAACCTACAATATGACTTCAGCTCATCCTCGCTATCGAAGTGCTTCAAATCTTCTCGGAATGATTACTCATTCCCTCAAGAGTCGTCGCTATGGTGAGTCGACGGGGGGACACGGATGTAAGCAGGATGCTACCTTGTTACTCTTGTTTACCCTCTCACCCTTTAGCATACTGTACTTGGCCCTGCAGCCACTGTGTACAGTGTGTTTCATGCTAACGCGGTCCATCATTGATCTGTTTAAGAAGCCTTTTTATATGCTGCCGTGTAACCCGAAGACGCTCCTGTTGGTGAGGATAATGGATACAAAAGCAAATCCATCATCTCGCATATATTCTGTCGCACTGTCTGTGGGCCCGCCTCTTGGGCAAGTGTAATGCAATCACATGCTGTTGTCTTCACGACAGGACGACGCCCTCCTTGTGCCTTGCGGCCTTTAATATAATTTAAGACTCCTCAGCTTCCACGGTTGCATTCGCTTGTGCTCATCTGTTGGCTTTTTTTTTGCTCTCTCGGTCAATGCTGAGTAATCAATGGAATATTT
Organism: Hippocampus comes; assembly: GCF_001891065.2. Classification (NCBI taxonomy): domain Eukaryota; kingdom Metazoa; phylum Chordata; class Actinopteri; order Syngnathiformes; family Syngnathidae; genus Hippocampus; species Hippocampus comes. The sequence continues at coordinate 514,334 of NW_017804806.1, forward strand.
GAGAGGATAATCAATTCTCAAGAGTTGTTAGCGGCAAACCTACTTTGATTGTAAAGGAGAGAAAATACTCAAATTGATTGCCTGTATGCGTGTACCCCTCTTTAGGGCATTATTTTCATCAGCATTCCCCTCCGGATGTCACGTGTGGGTCAAAGTGCCACAGTGGGAAATGGAGAACGACTAAACAGGATGCATTTGAAGCAAAATAGAAGAGTGAAATAAAACACAGACGCGGCCAAACGAGGAGTTCGTCACCAAGTCGGAATGCGCGTGCTGATGCTTCATTTGGACCTTTGCATGAATTTGGGATGGAAAGTAAAATGGATGGAAGCATTCTTTTTTCTGCCAAATGATGTAGTTTGAGGGATTGTTTCAGCTGCATTTTGTTAAAGCCAGGTTCATTAATATTATTGTAAGAACTACACTACTCACATGGTCCTTGGTATGAAGTACAAGCACACCTTTTAATCAGTAATGTATCAATTGATGTTCACGTCGATCCCTTTTGGGCATTTTGGGCAATTGTATGCTTCCAACCTTGTGGGAGTAGTTTTTTTTTTTTTTGGAAGGCCACAACATAACTGACTCCATATTTTGTCCGTTTTCACTTCCACTTCAGTGTCATGGTTAGCTGTCCCAATTCTTTTGTATAAGCTGACGCGACAGCGCCAAGCTGGTGCCGACCGTACGGAGCCGCGGCGGTTCAAGTTGCTTCTGCCGTCGCCTGCGTGTTCCGTTTGCATGTGTCGAACTGCACAGCGACAAGCGCGCTGGTATCTGTGACAAAGGCAGCCGGCAGGCAAGCTCAATCGCTCAATATCGAGCACGCAACGGCACATGGCCACTATCATCACGCGACGCATTGGCGGTCAGTTTTGATACAGTGGATGCTGGATTTTTAAATAGCCTTGTCGATTGTTTGTTGAAAAGCCAGCAGCATAAGCGGCAGTGGTTGTCATGTCGAGACACGGTTTCAGATGTCATCTATGGAACTCTTCTTTCACCAGCCTAATATGTGGTGGCATTTGCATCCTACTTTGCCTTCTGGGCAAGTTTTTTTTTTTTTTGTCCGGTGTTGCTCAGCGTTTCCAGAGGTAATGTGGACACTGCAGTTTGGAGCACAACACACCGAGCCATGTGACTCCCAACTTGTCTATTCAAAATGCGAATGACACGCAGAGAGGCTCTGCATGGCCGCCGTTTCAACGGCGGAACGGGGTGTTTTGTTGTCGTGAAACCATGCGGATCGCTTTCGTGTCTTACGATTACATGACATTATACAGCGACGAGTCCCGTTTGTTTACACACTTAGCTGTAATCTAGAGGACCCAGACACACTTTCAATTCACCCGTGACCTCATATGTGGGTTGCTGCCGAGACACTGCGGAGGCAAAAGTATTGAGACACCAACAGAAGCTGAAGATGGAAGCGTTTGGAGTCATTTTTTAGCTCTAGCTTCCACGTCTGCCTCTCAGATTCTATTCCATCCACACTAAGCCATGCCTAATGGACCCTGAAAAGTGTGGAAAGAATTTTCCCAAATGTGTTCTGAATATTTTTGATTCAGGTGGAAACAAAGGGTTATAGCCAAATAATCATTCGAGAGGTCTATTTAGTAGATTCCAGCTTTCATTCCCAAAACCCTTTGAATGGATGAGGTCGTTTGTACCCCTGTATGTGTTTGGATCTTGGTTGACTTGAGTTTGCTTCTGGTTTAGCCTACATGTGGAGGAACCAGTTTTAAATAGGGCGTGTCAGGTGTGCATGTGTTTTCAGTAATCTGTTTGCAGGAAAACCAGTCAGAGCAGATATAACATGAAGGTATTCTCAGCGAGCCTGTCAATTTATGACGATGTACTGTAAGGCAACAGCCCGTGTTAGTTTTCCCCTCCACGTGTGATAGTTTACAAAATCCTGCACATTTTGATTAGTTCCTAGCCTGCTGCCAGTTTGACATGTCCGATTTAGAGTTAACCTTCTGAAATTTTAGGTCTGAGCGAAGAAATGAGTGAGAAACAATCTTGTAAAGCGTGATACACACATCCTGAGAATCTTGCCAAATGTGAGTTTTTTCCACATTTTATTTATGACCTGAGTGAGCAGTTAGCCAAGCTTCTTGCATTTCTTCTACTCCTACTACTACTGTTCTTATTTCAATTTCCTGGCAGTCTGCATGCCCTGTGGCACCATGTTGCCTTTCACAGGTCAGTCCTGGTATTACTTGAGGCATCTGTTTTGGGCAAGGAGATTCAAAATTGTCGGTGGTGATCTTGTCAGGTGTTGTTTTGGTCATCTTGAGCACACCACACACACACACACACACACACACACACACGCACACGCTATAAGAGCAGTACGCACACACTGTGAGTAATTCGTAGCTCGTCTCATCTGACCTTGATACTTGCACTGCTCACCCAACAATTTGAGCTTGCCAGTCATGTAAATCCCCTGGACCCAATAGGGCGTATGTTTTGATCACATCCCTGGAATACACTGTACCGTCTCCTCTAGCTTGTTTATGCACTGTTTAACCAACTGTTCTTGTCTCCCGGTAGAAAATGTCCCGGCCGAGCTGCGAGACCCCTTCTACCGTGACCAGTATGAGCAAGAACACCTTAAACCTCCCGTCTCCCGCCTCCTGCAGTCCTCGGAGCTTTATTGCCGCACCTACAGCCTCTTGATGTTCGGCACTGGCCGCACTGACCCACAGCCCAAAGACAACATCGCTCTGCTGCAGCTGCTCGCCAACCGAAGCCTGGTCTCCAAAGAGCCTGACTTAGCAGTGACTGATGCAGACCTGCAACATAAACCCATCAAAATGGTAACATTTATTTAATGATTATGATGCAAAGAGTCATACTTTTGAAACAACTCACTTTAGGTTATATAGGTTTGTCACAGGTGAAGAGAAAGGGTCTTAGGATAGAGCCCTGTGAGACACCTTGTGCTCATTTTTGTCTTTTAGACTGAAACGCGCTTGGAAAGGCTTATTTTACGGTCTGCAGTATGCCAGGCTTTTGTGATAATGCTCTAATTTCAAATTCAAATTAATGCATCCCACGTAACGTAATTAGGTTAACAAAATTTGGCATTAAGAACTGCAATCCCCACTTTACTTCTCAAAACTGTAGATCAGCATTTTTGTCTTTATTTTGTTTTTCCTATTTTCTTATTCTATTTCTGTTTCACAAGTCCTGAGATTTATTGGGCTAATCTGGGACCCCTGGTACCGAATTTCGTTCCACATCGGATTTACATGGGAGTTGATATGACTAGAAGTTTATTTTCATGTTTTTGGGGCATACAATATATTTCGAACTTTGCATAAGGAAACAACCCAGCAAAATTAATCCAAATCAACAAAAAAATAAAAATTTGAATCCTTGAATTAGAGCGGTCATGAGTACCTACTGCTCAGGCTTCTGTATCAGGCTGTCCGCTTGACTACCCACTGGTCCTACTGGTTGCGTGGGCTGTAGAATTTGGGTCTTGTTTATGCTTTGATTCGCGGGATTAAAGGACCTCCAGAAAGACCCCCTGCTCATTCATCCGTGCTCCCTCCCCCTCCGCATTTACAGCACCCTCCCCATACTCATTCTACTTATCCCAGAGGGTGAGTGGATCCAGCTGCCAGCACGACCACAGCCACAAGCTTCTTTCACCCAGAGTAAAAACCAGTCCGCCACCATCATGCCACCGAGCTTGTTTAACCAGAACGTATCAGCGTATGCGTTCCTACTTTATACATAGGCATAGTGTTCTCGCTTGTGCAAGAGGGGTCAGGGTTTGTATTCCAGGGTGTGTGGAAGGCACTACAATGGATGCTTGGATCAATACAATAGCCTAACAGTTCTGATGAAACTCAGGATTGTGTGTCGCAAGAACACCCTGGGCTGGGCATTGTAAGTCAAGTCAAGAGAAACGGTTTTCGTCTCGTCCCCCTCCTTCATGTTATTTATTTATTTTTTTGACAATGTACCTCTCTCTGTCCCTCACTCCCGCTCGCTCACACGGCCGTGAAAACCAGCATCTTGAAGATCAGCCAACAATTAAGTTGTCTGAAAGGGGCTGAGTGTTTTCGTGGTAATTTGGTCTCATGTAACGTCTCAACAACTTTCTTCCTCAGTGGGAACCTGTTTTTAAGATATCGGTGGTAAGCAAACTTTTAGGCTGAAGGCTCACATTAGCTTTTTAAAACTGACAGATGAGCCTGTCCAACGGGCCAAGGAAACAGCTTTTTTTTAAAAATGAGATCAATATTTAAAAAAAAATAGACTAATAAATCCATTTGAATGAAGCAATTTGGCTGAATTGCGACAAATGCTGGTCATAGAATTATGGTCACATAGCATTATTTATGATTTTTTTTTCTTGTTTCGCTGTGCGTTGTTTGAAACTTTGAGATTCATGGTGGAAAATGTTTCACATTTTTCCTTTTTCGCAGTGCTCATTGAAATCAGATTTTCAAAGAGCCAGGAATTAGGGCACAGCATAATACTTTGGAAGCTAATCCTGATCCAACATTTCGCGGTAAATCATACGCTGCTAGGGCACCAGCACCATGGATTGATATCATAAGGATCAAGTCAGAGACAAATGTCGCTAAGTGATTCATTGTTGCAGACTTATTGTAACCTTTTGGGAAACCAAAAGTAGCTCAATGTTTGGCTCAACAGTGTTGTAGGAGGAGGTGATTTTTATGCATGGTGTTGCTATAATAATTACGTTGTGTTGCTTGCATGCCTCCGATCCAAATCCTGACCACGAAACTCTATTTATTTTTATTTTGCTGCTACTGTCCATGCTGCATCATCCCTGCAGCTGCTGCCGCGTCCGTCCTACTCCTTAGCCAGTCTGCCCCTCGTTGGCAGCCAGGGAAAGTGGGTCACGGTTGCAGCCGCAGTGAAGGGTGCAGCTTCAGCGGTGGTCTTGCCCGATAAACGGCTTTGGAGCAGCGTCAATCAGCCGTAGATGAAAGCTTTGCATCAAGTGTGTCACACAATCTGATGAGAAGGCCGCTTTCTGTGCGAGGCGGTGCACTTCTGCAAACCACAAAGAAACGCTGGCTGGAAACCTCTTTGCCAGTGTCAGTTAAGACTTATCTTGGTCAGATCCATGGGAAACAAAGTTTTAGACTGCACCAGCAGCATCATTAACAATCTCCACATATCTGCTGTTTATAAAGCGATACGCCGCGCGATATGTATATCAGAGTGGGACAAAAGACACATCGTCACGGCTCATTGAAACCACACACACAGTTTTTTTTTTTTTTTAAACATTAAGTGCCAGCTTTCAACCGAATAATTGTTTAACTGAACAGTGTAATCACTAACTATTTTGGCGGAAACTAAATGCAGGCTCGCATGTAATTATTTGAAATGCTCATGTGTGTCTCTCTCATGATATATCCTTAAAGCCGGTGTGGAATCAACAAAATTTGAGTTTGTTTCAACTTGTTTCCTTAATTTTATTTAATTTAGCTACCGACCACATTCATTGCTGCCAAAGTGGAATTGCATAGATTTTGATAATGTACTGCATAAAAGGTCCACCAAAACAACAGTGTCAACACTATCAGTGCATTCCTCCTGAAAGGGAAGTTATTTTTGTGTGTGTTGCACTCGCACTGTCCTGACCCTTTTTGGTGAAGGCCTGGTCTCTGTAGCTCCTCAGATTGAGGGTAAAGATATGTGAAGATTAGAGATAATCTGCCACGCAGACTGAACGCCCTGACCCGTGATTGGATGACACAGCAGACCAACGCTCACGGGGTCCACTTACCAACATCAAACGGATCTGGTTCATTTTAATTTACAGTGGAAAGAGCGGTGTGCAGTGTTTTATTTTATTGGCTATTTAAACACACTGCAGTGTTGGCAGGGATGAGAATCACCTTAATTGATTATTCAGTCAATCAGGTTTGATCTTAGTTTTCCTCCATGTTGGTTATAGACTTTTTGGGCAACTCTATTTAAAATCCTAACTTTAGACCAGTTTGGAGTTAATCCTTTCTGGCCCCAGTGCCATGTTGGCAGGTTTCAGTGAGTCGAGTGACGAGGAAGTCAGTCGAAGTCAGCCAGAAGGCCTGGTCAGGTCCAGGCGACTTCAGACGGAATCGCTGAAAATGTTGATTCAGGGGTGGGAAAATGGACAGATGGGCCTACTCGTTTGTACATGAAGAAGATGATAAAAGTTGTATGTAAAATGTGTATGTAAAATAGTTTATTTCGAGAATTAAACAATCCACTCCTATATTTTCATGTATTCATAATTTAATGAATAAATAATCACCCGATTTATAGTAAATTATGTAAATTCCACGTGTAGACTTGTTTATTTTATTTACAATAAATTAACAAATAATTGGATAAAGAAAATAATGGTCAATATACGAGTACATTTTTTTGCTTACTAAATAAACTAAAATGGGTAACATGTTTAATATGTATCCATGCAGTTGTTTGGCTGTTTTTATTTAATTGTTTACAGTAAGTGACCAATAATTGTGATATTTTTAAATGGTTGAGTTTACTAATATTCTGGTTTTCGATTGCGATGAATAAAAGTAACCAAATATTTTATGTAAAAAAAATAAAATAAAGGTACACATCAAATTGTCTGTACTAGAAATATTTTTCAATATGCGCGAATAAAAAATGATTTAACAAAAAAAAAGTTGGATGTATATCTAAAAGAGTTTATTTTACCATCTAAAAGAGCACAACAAATATTCCAGAACCCTTAATAAGAATGCAAACGCGTGGTTGGCCAGATTAAAGACGACCATGTGTGGCCCGCGGGTTGTACTTTGCCCCCCCCCCCCCCCATCTGTCCCAATACTGTACTTGTGCTAATCATTCATTGCGAAAACTGCACACAAAGGTTAAATAACATACTGTACATGTGCGCTCCCATGCAAAATCCCCCATTAGGCCCCCCAGACCGGCTTGATCCGTGTTTGCTTCTCCCTCACTGGGCACGAGCAGGGGTTGCGCGGCGTTGGGGGATGTCTCGTTAAGTCATATTTCAGACAGAATCAGGGCGTGCCCTCGTCATAATGTTGTTTAATGAGTCAAAACGAATGACCCGCTGTTATTTGTTTGCTTCTATTGCCGCAACAGTTTGACATGCGTATTTTTGCCAATTGCTCCACTGATGAGGTTAATGGGGCGAGCACGAATGTCACATGGGTCACCAAGGAACTGATACTTGAGAGACAGGAGTGTGGAGATTATTTGGTTGCAGGAGCCAAGGCTCGTGTTGAGATGCATTGTGGGTCAGCTGGCTGGTTGTCATGGTGATCTGGCAGCCTCTGCCTCATACATTCTAGAGTGGCTCCTCGCTCGCCCCTCATTAGGGAGGCTGGACCGGCCTACTCAGAACTCGGGGGGGAGGGGGGCAAAGGGGGATTCTACCAACAAACAGCCCCCACCTCTCCCCCCCCACTTTCATTTTGCACTGTTGTTCGTGAAGCACTCCTCTGATTGATTTTCGTCTCTTCACTCTTGCCAGTCTGTCTTGTTTATTTGTGCTCTCATCTCCCGTTGCTACGTCTGCTGGGTGTGGACGAACAAAGCGTGTTATGATATATGTATATTTACTTATTTATTTATTTACCAGGTAGTCTAAAATGATGACAATATACGTTGTAATAGTGCAAATAGATTCTTATAAATTTTTTTCTTGTAATATGACAGCATTTTTCTCTCACTACTCTTGTGATCATCTTTTTCTCTTTTTTTTTTCCCTCGTAGCTTTCCAAATTTTCCCACTGTAAGTTTTATGTTTTCGCTGGAATATTAAATGGATAAAATACTGGAATCCTATTTGCCCAACATTTAAAAAAAAATACAGTGTGTGTGTGTGTGTGTGTGTGTGTGTGTGTGTGTGTGTATGTATATATATATATATATATATATATATATATATACACACACACATATTTTTTTTTTTGTAAAACTGATTATCATAGCCTTGGCTAGGTTGGATCGTGATCTGCTCAGAGGATTATGCAGTCTTTCATCAACATCCCCTCTCCATTTGTCCTATTTTTTGCTGCTGCAGCGCATCATTTCCGCAGTTGCGAGAAAAGCTCCCCGCAGATGTGGAAGAGACATTCCTGCCCCTGGCCACCAAGTCAGGAAGGGCCAGTGCATCCACACAGCGTTACCTAAAACTGTCAGACAAGCGCTTGTTGGCATGTGACCAGCAAAGGTCAGCATTTTGGTGGACGAGGTTCATGCATGCATGCATGCACGCACGCAGCTGGACCGCCACCATCCCTCGCTGCCCTTTCCCCATCCCATGTAGGAATGTCTCGTCTGTAAAGTGGAATTAATGCCGTGTTGAAGGGAACTGGCACGGAGTTGCACAGATTAGGCTCAGGACTGAAGAATGGACCCATGACCAGAATATGCTGTTTGTGGCAATTAATTAGAAAGCTGATGTTGTCGTTCAGGTGAGGCGGGTCTTTTGGGCTGTTGAAAAGAATGAGACTCTTTGCCTTTAGATTTTTCATGGCAAAGAGTTTCTTCCTTTCCCACCAGTTTGAATTTTGATTTTAAAGATACAGCGTGTAGAATTTAGTGCAATCCAGTTGTGAAGTAAAAGAATGCAACGACCGACACATGCTGCAGCCATCATGTTGAGGAACTTTGCTCGCTAAATTTGTCTCCTTCGGGTATCTGTAGAAGAAAGATCGCGGCGAAATATGACAGTCTCCTGTAGGGGAGGCGTGCCATATGTTATATAATTAGCGACTACTTCACCTACAATAAGAAAATGTACATTGGTGTGATAGGCGATATATATAATGTACACACACTCACATACATGTGTTTGCATATTATGGAAATTAATAGTGGCGTTTTGAACTAATGAACAGTGGGAAAAAAAAAAAATTTCCCCCCCTGTCTTTTAAAAATGGCCACATTGTAATTGTCTCACAGCTATCAGAATTTTTTTGGCGCTATGGAAGAACACCTGAAAATCTGAATTGTCAGAGTCTGTTGACAGCAAATACAGCATAGCTGATGGCGCACAATAAGCACAAACACTTAATGAGCTAAAAGGTTTTTAGTGTTGAAACATTCAATCTGAGCTGTCTTTTAATGTGCTCTGGCCATTCCACGGGTATGAGAAAATGCGCTCAGTCCTCGAGTAAGACAAACTGTGTAGAGTCTGTGACGTAACTATAAATACAAACAATGCTTGATGAGTCATGTTTTGCGCTACAAAAGAGAAAGCCGGAAGCAGCTGAGGAATGAGTGTCAAACCCAGCCCCCCGGCACACACACCCACACACTCATGCACGCACACAAGCATATGTGTAACCATATTGCTGATCTGCTTCCAATGTAATGATTTAACGATAGAACACATACAAGTCCAAAGTTCACCCGCTTCAACTGACGTGTTTGCTTTTTTAGGACCTTGACAGTGTTTCTGCTGACTCACATGTCGCTTTTGGTGACGCCTGCAGGATGCTCTGTGTAAATTAATACAGTATGAACAATGTTTATGGGCTTTTGTTTTGTACTGCATAGCTAGCCATTGTTGAATTATTCTTAAGTGTCTATGACCCTGTTCTATCCCACTCCTTGCAGAGTGCTCACCTGGCCGTGATCGATGCCCTGATGGCCTTGGGAGCCTCGGAGACGGTGACGACGGTGAAGACAGGCGCTTCTCAAGCGCTCCTGGGTGGGACTTCAAGCTGGGAAGATGCTCTACTGCACTGGGTAAACACGGTGAGTCAGTGCACTTTTGGCTCCACTTATTTTTTCCCCCAATAAAAAGAGTCAAACTGGTGTTTTGATATAGCTCTCATGTATTGTAACAAGCTAAGACCTCAAATGTACTTGTCAGTGCTGTTGGACACTATTAGAGAATAACACGTTTCTGTAGTATCAGAGTAGAGTCAAGCAAAGTAAAGTTTTTATATTTTTACCCATGAACACATGTATGTTAGGTTCATTTAAAACTCTAAATTGTCCATAGGTGTGATTCTGAGTGTGAAAAGTTGTCCATTTGTACCCGTGATTGGTTGGCGACCTAGTCTGTACTCCTCAAGTCAGCTGCGTTAGCCTCCAGCTCCCCTGTTACTTGATCAGCACCATAAAAAACGGGTACTTGTTGTTTTGATGCACACTTTCAGCTCAACCAGAAGCTGAGGGAACTAACGGAAGGAGCCCAAAGTGAACAAACACTCCAGGCCATCACTGAGAGTGAGCCCCAACCTCTTCAACCTGCTGTGAGTATTCCACGACAGCGTCTTTCGTCCTCTGGCGTCACATCCAAACACGCTTGTAAAACTGTTGCTGGTTTTGCTACATTTGCAAGGTGGCAATCTTTTATTATTTTGCACCAGCACATTGTTATGCCGTTACAAAATAAATCTGAAAGAAAAGAAGCACCACGACCCTTTCTTGTTGTATGACTGCTACTTCCTTTACTGTCAGGCTTTAAATCTCTCTTTGTGCTCTTGTCCTCCATTTCTCCTTTTTCTCCTCTCTGTCGCCTTCCTGTCCTGTCCTTAAATGCCTCCTTGACAGTGTCCTACACGCTGGTACTGGAAACTAGTTCCTGTAAGTTCCCTTTCTTTCCTCTGTTCCTTTTCCCTCTACCTCCATCCCTCCAGTGTCCTCATCAAATGTCTGACAGGTTAGGTTGCTCTTTTTTGTTTTATATTTGTTTGTTTTTTTTCTTTATCTTTTGCGACATTTAATTTGAGTTCTGCAAGTACACACTTGATTAACCTGCAAGTGTGTGCATGATGGCCAAGTGCATGCACGGCATGTCTGCACATGTTTGAATGCTAATAGCAGCGGTGGTTTGTTTAACATTTGGGAATTTGTGCTCACTCCCTTAACACTTTGCTTTCGTCCCAACTTTACATTGTCCTACTTTTCCCCCTACACAAGATGGGACAAGACATTTATTCAGATATAATATTCTCATTTCTGTTGATTTTTACCTTTTGATTAGCTGCAAGCTACAATCATCAAAAACCTAAAATCATGACGTTTTTCTCCGTGCGTTGCGAGTCTATATGATGCACAAGTCTTTTTTTTTTCAACTAAACTACAAAATAAATTCATCACAATATTTGTATGTATTTAAACAAAGATCATGTTACGCTGTGATGTGTTATTTTAGTTTAGCCACAGCATTTTTCAGCATGCCACGTCACTAACCAGTTGACTCATTGCTTTTTTTTTTTTTTTTTGGGTCCCTTTCAGCTTCGCTACAGAAAGGATAAAGTTCAGTCCAAACAGAAACCGATTTTCCCGGTGGTGAATGAAGTCCGAGACCTATCTAATGGCTGTGCTATCGCTGCTGTTCTGCATTACTACTGCCCCGGCCTGCTACGACTTGAAGGTACCAAAACCAGACAGCCTCTTCGCACCTGATCTGTGAAGGTGTTTTCTTCATTTAGTTTATTTTCTTGTCTTCTCCGTATAGATGTTTGCATGAAGGAGACCATGTCGGCCACTGACAGCTTGTACAACCTGCAGTTCATCCGTGAGTTCTGTGACAGCTGCCTGAAGAGCTGCTGCCACTTGGCCCTGGAGGATTTGCTGTATTCGCCAGAAGCGTTTCAGGTACTGACATTCATCCTCTTGACGGTTCATCGCATGACAAAATATTGCGTGTCTAAATTTTTTTTTTTTCCCCCTGTCTATTTCTGTGTGATTTATTCAGGTCAACATTCTGAGCTTTCTAGCAGAGCTGCTCCACTGGTTTGAAGTACAAAGGCCAGACTTTGTTCAACCAGTGGACAGATTAGGTAGGTGTCTATCTCTTACTGTTAATTTAGGAATATCTTGTCATTCCGGGGGTCCTCGCTTTACAATGGTACCACCGTGATGAATGAATCAATTCGTTTGTGCAGAGGCGTAAGAATACCTTGTCACGCTCATGTTTTTTTATTTGTGTGTTTACGAGCTAAATGGGTTTTTCAAACAAACATTTCCTGTAACTCTGACTTTATTCTTGCGCTAGCGTAGGTTAGTGATGGACTGTGGCCCAATGTGACTTCCGTACCGAGTCGGGTTGCACGCACTGCCATCGTAGAAACAGAAGTCCGTTTTGAACTGAGGACCTCGTAGTTGATTTTTGCCATTAAATCTGCCGTTTGTGTTCTTTTGCATTAGATGGCTCCGCACCATCGACGCCACGGGGTGTCAGCAACAATGGGTGAGTTACCTCATGAATACAAACTGAATTCTACATGTCCTTTTTATGAAGCTATTTTAAGGAATTGACATTTTTTTTCTGCTTTACAGCACTTCTCCTTCTATCTTAAAGAAGCCCTTCCTCCCAATTTCCTCCCCTGCATCAGGTGAGATTGTGGCTCCGGTGTAAAATTCGAAATAAAATGCTTGAATTTACGTGGTTTGAAAAGAGCTTGAAGTTTGAATAAAACAAATGAATTACTTCAATATGTCCACATTTGAAACACCTTTCAAGCGCTCGTGTTTGTTCACGGCATTATATTATTTGTTTTGACATGATTAATTTAAATCATACCTTTTACTGGCCACCGCCAGTCCCAATCCTGGATAAATATAGGTGAGTTGCATCAGGAAGGGTATTTGCTGTGGCGACCAGTGATGGGACAAGCCGAACAACTACTCTGTGTCTTTTGCAGAATTATCTCAAAAGTGCTTTCATTTCTCTTCGGAAACGGTCTATAAACTCTGCATGTTGCCTTCTCATGTGTTGTGTTTCAGTGTGCATCCCTGATTTTGTGCATGCCTTTACTGTGTGTGTGTGTGTGTGTGTGTGTGTGTGTGTGTGTGTGTGGGTGTGCGTGTTCCACTTAGGGTGTTTGAATCAGTCTACCTCAATGTCTCATTTAGAAGGAGTTGGAAAGACGCGGAGCAAGAAAAGGTGTGTATTCACAACTAAGTCAACACGGTGTGTTTTAATTGTACTCACACACACTCACTTTCTTTTCCGCCTAGCCGCCCCCTGTCAGCGGTATCCTTCAGCATTCCTTTCGGCTTGGACAGCGACGTGGACATTGTGATGGGCAACCCTGTGATAACGCGATCCGCGAGCTCAGACCAGCTTCATCCAACAAGCCCAAATGTGACTCGGTCGCCCTTCACACCTCCTGTGCACCTGAGCAAACCGACTGCTTCGAATGGCGTCCACAGAGCTTCCTGGTCAACCCAGAGTCCCGATCAACCAATATCAGCGGAGAATGGCATCGGTGCGACTGAAACGGGAGAGCTACCGACCATCGAAGAGGCCCTTCAGATCATTCATAATGAAAGAAAGATGGAACCTCGCTTACATCCCGACGGTGCTCCAGACGGTTTCTACCTCCACTCTCCGGACAACACCGCCAGTGTAGGACATCACAGAAAGTCTACGCCCGTCAGTCGCTCTGCGCCGACGCACTCAGGAATGATGCATCGGCCTGCGAGGGAGTCCAAAGAGCCCCCGCGAACCAGAAATACTTCTGAATGTTCACGTGATGACGACTCGGTCTTAAGAGACGGCAGCGTGGACTCGGATGCGTCGGAGGACACACCGCGGGCTCAGTCCGTGCCAGGCACACCTGGAACCAGCTCCCAGTTGGATAAACACAGTAGTAAGGAGGGATTGGACAGTGGCGTGAAGATGACCAGCTTTGCGGAACGCAAAAAGAAGCAAAGTGGAGACTCTCGCAAAACCAGTGAGCCAACTGTTCCCCATGCGACCACGTGGGATGTGAAATTTGAAGACAGCCCCGGTAAGAGCCCTCAGCTCACTAACGAAATGTCAGAGCTCGGGGTTCGTCTGGAGGAAAAGCGGCGGGCTATTGAAGCCCAGAAGAAGCGCATCGAGGCCATCTTTGCCAAGCATCGGCAAAAAGTGGGCAAGAGTGCCTTTCTACAGCTGAAGAAAGAGGAGCACATGGAGGATGGCGAGGCGAAAGGAGGCCAGGTCAGCACTTCCTCCACTGAGGAAGACCTCGCTCGGTTGACGCTTGAGGAACGACTGGCAAGCGTGGAGAATGAGGAGCAGCCCGTGTCAGTGGAGCATGAAAGTCACGTCAAAGGGGGACACGGGCTCACCAAAGAGAAAGCGAGTACGCCTGGTGAAAAAGCAGCAGCGCCACTCGGGGAATATAACAACGCCGTATCCAAGCTGACCGCAGCTCTCACGTCGCTTCAAAGTGACATGCAACGGCTCGCCGAGCAGCAGAACCAACTCGTTCAGAAAAAAGCTGCCGGCAACAAATCCTGGGTTACCAGCCCCAAGACCTCCACCCAGTCCCCCTCCTCTGCACGCCTCTCACAGGAATCCACCCGGGACTTTAATTCAGCCTCCCCGTCGCCATCCCGCAAGCTCACAAACCACATTATCCCTCCAAAGTCTCCTCAAGTGGCCCATCGTAGAACTCAGTCCGTGCCCCCTAAGAGCCCCAAACACGGTCGGCCCTCTGAAGGAAGACTCCCGGCTCTATCGAGGGTCATTAATACACCGCAAAGTGTCGACCGCATTCCGCACCTTCGTCGCGTGAACCCCTCGCAATATCAAATCCAGACTTCCGCCACGTTCTCCATCGGTGACTCTGAAAGCTTTGATGAACTGCGCTCTTTGGCAACCACGCCCGTTTCCACAGCGACGCTCACCCCCGGGTCGACGCCCACCCCGACTCCGCGTCTCCCCGCGGAGGACGCTCTGTCCGAAGCTGGTTCCAATGACTATGAAAGTATATTCAGCTCGGACATGGAACCGAGACCCTCTCACGCAAACAGGAAGGAGGGAGCGGCGGGAGGGGGCTCCAGCTCCGGTGCCCCGTCGGAGTGTTCCTTTGAGAGTGACGCCCCGCCCGCAGTCGTGAACTGCAAACAGAGTAGCCTCATCGAGATCTCTCTGTCTTCCCTGCAAGGAGATGATGCAGAGGAGGAAGAACAAGTTCCCGATCCTTTCGCAGACTCGCCAGAGGCGAAAGCAGGGGTCGGCTTCTTCTTCAAGGTTGGAGACTGAAAGCTGCTTTGCATGAGCTTAATTACTTGCTTCTGTTTTAAAACGGGTCCTTCTTATTAGGATGACAAGGAGCGAACTGAGGACGAGATGGCACAGAGGAGAGCTGCCTTGCTGGAGAAACAGCAGAAGAGAACAGAGGAGATGAAGAGACGCAAGCAGGAGCAGGAAAAAGAATCCAAGTGAGATTGCCATACGCAACACATCATAAAGGCCTTCCGTGTGTTAAAAAGTCTTAAAAGGCATCGAGTCCATGAATCTACAAACAAGGCCATAAAGCAATGTTTTTTTTTTTTTTTGTTTGTTTTTTTTTTAATATCTAGAACATTTTAACTTTTGCTCGTTTAAAAGAATGGGCAAACAGCATGGTGAACTAGTGGTTAGAATTTATGTTTCGTCCTTCTGTGTGGACTTTGCATGTTCTTCCTATGCTTGCGTGTCTTTTCTCTGGTTATTCTGGCTTCCTTCCACATTCCCAAAACATGTTTGGATCCATGAGTTAATTTTCCTGAATGAAAATATTACTTCATTTTCAACATGGTTAAAAATGTCCCATTATTTTCTGTCCTTACCTCAGCAAGCCCCAGTGGATGGTCATCGAAGGTTGGGGCAATAAGGGTGAGGACAAGCCTCAGACCCCCGGGACTCCTCCGGCATCGCATACACCTCCAGCCGAGGGAACCCCGCAGCGCAGGGGAGAATTCACGCGGCAGGAATATGAGCGCAGACAGCAGCTGAAGATCATGGAGGACCTAGACAAGGTGCTCAGGCAGAAGCCCACCACGGTGCGCGGTGTGAAGAAGCAGAGACCCAAGACCGTCTTCAGGGACGACTCGGCCCTCGCACATAGCCCAGTCAAGGGTCTCCTGGGTAACTAGTAATTATTTCGTTATATTATTCCCATGTAGCTATTTTTCAAATATGCTTTTTGTCTTTGTAGGAAGCAGGCTGAACAAAGTGTACTCCCACTCGACCATGAACTTGTCCTCCATGGCGAATGACTCTGGAGGCTTGACTGTCAGGAGATCTACCAGGTAGCACTTAACCACATGATTCGAAAGGGCCTGACCGATATGAATCTCTATTTTTTTCTTGTGGGGTGGATGTTTGAATGGCATAATATCGGCCTATGAAATCGGGTATCTGATTCATCACCAATTGAACATCGCTTTCCGCACTAAGCTTCTTCTTTCCTCTCGCCAGTCGTTCCCATTCTCCCTCCCGGCTCATGTCGCCAAGACGAATGAGTGCTCACAACGGTGACAGGGAATGGGAAAACGGCTCCACGGTTTCCTCCAATACCTCCATCCCAGAGTACACAGGTAGGACGCATGGTCCGAAATGTCTGTCTGCCCATCCACCCATTTTGTACAGTACTTGAGCTGGAGCTCATCTCAGCGAAATATGGATGAGAGTTGGAGTACACCCTTGTGTGATCACCAGCCAATCGTAGGGCACATTAAGACAAGCCACCATTCGCACTTGCATTCACACCTCTGGACAATTTCGTCTTCTGACATGTTTTTCGAGTGCGACAGGAAGCCAGATAACTCATTCAAGCAGAGAGAGCGATGCATACTCCAAACTAAAGGAACTGTGATCCAGTGTTTTATGATGGTTTTGTACAGTATACATTCTAGTTATATTTTCAGTCAGGTCAGATGTTTTTTTTTTTTCTTTTCAGGACCAAAGCTATATAAGGAGCCAAGCTTCAAGTCCAACAAGTTCATCATCCATAATGCTATCTCCCGCTGCTGTCTGGCCGGCAAGGTCAACGAACCTCAGAAAAACAAGATTGTAGAGGTGAGCCATCTGTTGATTGTGTCAGAGTCCAAAATTGAGGTTCATCATAATATGTGTTCTACATTTGTTCCCTTTCTCCCTTTGCAGGAAATGGAGAAGAGCACGGCCAACCATTTCCTCATCCTCTTCAGGGACTCCAGTTGCCAGTTCAGGGCAGTGTACACCATGAACCCCGAAACAGAAGAGATGTCACGGCTCACCGGCATCGGGCCGCGCGTCATCACGCTAGACATGGTGGAGTCCATCTATAAGTACAGCTCCGACCGCAAGCAGTTCACCGCCATCCCGTCCAAGACCATGTCCATGAGCGTGGATGCCATCACCATCCCCGGACACTTCTGGCAAAAGCGCCCGGGAACTCCCAAGAAGCTCAGCACCCCAAAATGAACATACTATTGCTATTCAGGTTTTCTATTCTGGCCAGTCTGGGGAACTACTTCTTGCTTATTTTTTCGAGATTAGTAGCAGACAAATGGAGTGACTGAGGACCATGAGAACAATCAACACTATGTGCCAAGAAAATGGATGAATCCTATTGATTGCTTCCCTGCTCAGAGCTCCCAGAATGATGATTGTATGCGGGGAGAGGAAAAAAAAAAAACCCTCAATTTTCTTGACTGGGGCCATTCCGTGGCTTTCCTCGCCTCCTTTATCTATTTTGCCTTTCCCTGGCCCAAGACTCAGATGAGACAACTTCACTGCCTTGCCTTCGTGCGACAGTATTTAGGGCCGGAGAAATTCCCACGCCTCTCCTTCCGGCTTCCCTTTTTTTTTTTGCTGCCTTTTCTTGTCCTCTCTAGGCCTCAATCACTACAGAGATGACTGAAGCAGGAGGTCACATCTGGAAAAGACGGCTCTCTTATGAATGTGGGGCATGCGCAACCATGGAAGTGGTGTGCGTTTGATTCCGCCGCCTGTGCACTCGACTCGTTCTGCTGTAAGACATCTGGATGTTAATTTTTTACTCATGTTTGCTGGAAGACTTTTCCTCGATTGACACGTGGTGCGCTTATCCGGAGAAACACAACTGGAAAGAAAACAATGCAGGAGGGCTAGTGTTTGTACTCTGCTAACCAATGCTGATTTGACACATAATGAATGCTGATCACTTTTCTTTTCAAGGATAATTTGCTTCAAAATAAAAGCTGCATATTTCCCTTTTGTAAGATCGGAATAAGCTAGTCTGCTGCTTTAGTGTTGGTTATTTGTGTGGTTGGGATCAAATGTGTGTGAGAGAGAAAGTTTTTGTTGCTGGGGAGATTGTGAATTTCCATCAATTTATTCCCTTCTTGTTTGTCCAGGCTTCTTGATGAAGGATTATTCTGGACTGTAGCAGCCCTAAATCTATGCTACTCAGTCTATTTAGACCCCTTCATGTAAAACTTGGGCAATGTAAAATGGCCAAACTTTTTACGATAAGAATTGTAGTTGCCAGTGATGGAGTTGCCATGGTAAATTTACCCCCATTATACCCGCCTCTTAAAAATCACTGGCTGCCTCCAACGTGTGTTAATATGAATGACATTTGAATACTGATGTGAAGACAGGAAAATTAAAAAAAAAATGTGTGCACATGGACAATGGATGTGTGTATTTATTTGTTTATCAAGAGTAGTATGTGGTTATGCAAAAACTTTATTTTGATTCTGTGCAATCCTCCCTCCCTAAAATCCTTGGCACCTTGTGGGGGGGGGGTCTATTTATTTAGTGTGCTCAAGACTGGATGTTTAATTTCAGGTTCTACTAATGTACTTTTGTCGGTTCGGGTAGTGTTTCTCCCCCCACGCCCCCTCTCCTTAAGGTGTCATGACACGCGTTTTTGTTTTTCCGTCATGAAATCTGTGCCAGTACGTGTGCTTATTTCATTCATCGACTGTCCTTGGCATCTAGACCAGAATAAAAATCATTTTAAAAATCATTGTCACCTTTTGTTGTTTCATCAGCATGTTGGCGTTTTATTTATTTTACATCACAGCAGCAGGTTGAGGTGGTTACCGTGTAAACAAAGTGTGTGTGGGTGTGTGTTGGTGGTGGTGGTGGGGGGCCCGTCATGTGAAGTTGGCACGATTTAAAAACTTAATGTTGATCTCAGCTGTGTTTGGTGTGCAGCATCTCAGTGAGGAGAGAGTTACAGGGCAAATCGCCCAACAGGTGGCGCTGGTACAAATACTCTTCCACCTGCAGGCTGATGCTGCGTACTTCGGGCAGCCGCAGCAGCAACTGTCCAAATTTGTCTGAGTGTCCTGGGTGAGTCCGCTGGGTGTGTTCCATGAGCGCCCGGTTCACCCTTTCCTGCGTGTGCTCCACCTGCTGTCGACTCTGCACAGACTTTACATCTACACCAGACAAACACACATTGGATTCACTCGGAAATAGCCCACACATTATATACAGTATTTACTTTTATTGCAGTTGGAAGTGCTTTCGTACTCCTCCCCCCCGACCCCACCACCACAGTTTTACGCTATTGGGAAGGGAGCCGGAAGTACGTTACTGGGCTGGTACGCGTAGTAATTAACTTCCGCTCAACAGGTATGTGTATCACGTCTTCATATTTTTAATTTATTGTCCATTGCCAAACATAAAACCACGTAACATGTTGTGCTACAGTAACTCATGTTACCAACATCACATATATTGATTTGTTTACCGTGCTAATGCTAGCTTGCTAGCGTTGCTAAAGCTGGACATTCAAAGTCGTTGCTGCTGCAATAGTTGACGGTACATTTGGAAGCAAGGTAACGGCGTTTGAGTGAATTCACGTTTACAATATTATACTGTATGTAAAGGGCTACTCTAATGACATATTTTTCTCGATTAGAATGCTTTATTTTTTTCCAGATTAGAATGCTTAACCGCAAACATGCAACGAGGGCTGTGGGGTGTATGGGTTGAGTGTGTATGGAAGTGCGGTAAAAAGTATAGCTTTTGTCCAGGTAATATTTTTCAGAAAGAAACACAAAGGCCAGATTGTGGACAACAAATGGACTCAAGTTGTTCGCTCTGAAAAATCTTAGTCAGCAACCATTTTAATGTCAGCACTGATACTGGCTTTAGCCTCTATGGGGACATCTACCTGTATGTGGTATGCTGTGATGTATTAACCAGTGGTATTGTTCTGAATTTAGATACATGTTCAGTAGTTGTGTTCTTCTCTGAAAAAATAAGAAGCTCACCGGGGTTAAAAAGCACCAGATATTTGAGACAGACAAACTCGTGCCTGTCAAAGTGGAGTGCCTTCAGTTTGGACACCAAATCCTGTGTCCTGGTGACCAAACTGCTGAGTGTGGGTCCTGCCTGAGAGATGATTGTTGACATCTCAATCTGGAGAGGAGGAGAATGTTCGATGTGTTACATTTGGGACAGTCACCTGTTGTTTAACTGCAGTTGGCGCATATTACCTGCTGTCCCATGACCAGATATATGCAACCTTCTTTTCCATAGATGACCTGTCTGCAGAGATGGTCCAAAACCAGCAGCTCACTCCAGCAACTCTGCAGGAGAACCATCTGGTCCTCCACCTGTGAGGTAGAAAAAATGCGAATGTCCATATAATGATGAGATTTGCATTTCTTATTGCGTAAACACAACTCATTATAATAGAAAAGCTCACGAACATTTCCGCTCAGGTGATAATGTACTTTTGGCGCGATATGCTCTTCTACAAAAAAATTATATATATAAATATCTGTGGGGTCCACCGGCTTAAACGCTTATCAACCATGACGATTGATGCTATCTGTCATCCCATTAATGTTGTTTTCCCGATGTGTTAGCAAGGACATTCTAAAGGCAAAATTATTTGGTTGTTTTGGATACAGTACACAATGCAGGGCTCCCAACTACCTGTTACCCGGAGCACAGTAAAAACAATTGCAATCATCTGCTTTTTATGTGAAAAACAATGATCAACATTTTGGCCTGTTTTCTGACATGTTACAAACAAGCAAAAAAACAAAACAAAAAAAAATGGACGACGAAAAACTCAACGGATGGGCTACTCTTATCCAAAGGTACTGCTGTATTTTGTAGCAAACGTCAAAATTAGTGCCACACACCTCAGTGTAGGATGTCATTTCTCCCAGCCAATAAACATAAATAATGAAAATATTCATTTAAAAAAAGTACTACAGTGAATGAAACCAAGCCCTGCGCAAGTAATTGATACCTAAGGCAAAGGGTTTGTAATTGCCTACCTATGCCACAAGATGGAGGCACAGCACTTTTTTTTTTTTTTTTTTTTTTTTTGCTTTGCTTAACTAAACGAAGCTCCTCCCCTTAGTTCAACATAGTTGTCTGGCATCAGCGTTCTATTTCTCTTGATGCATTTATGATCAGTAAGGCTGTTCACCTTGAGCTCCTTGAAGAGCGCACTGTTCCTGGCCCACTCCACCAAGCCAAACAGAGTTTGGTCCACCATTTTGCACATGATACTGAACGTGTTGAGGCAGTCGTGCTTGCCCCGGTTGGCCTGCTCCCTCTGCAGACTCGCCACCACCTTGGCGCACAGCTGACTCTCGTCCTGCTCCCCTTCCAGAAGCTGAGCAAGAAAGGCGGAGTGGGCACTGCAGGCGGCCAGGGAGCCGACCATGCCTGGGGGCTGCAGTGGCGGCGGGGCGGGCGGGACGCTTGAGCACGGAGATGTCGAGGGGGTTTGTAACATGTATGTGCTGCTTGGGGTCCTGTGCATGGAGTAGTGTGAAGGAGCCGGGCTGTAGTTCAGAGGTGTTTGTAGTTCGTCCGGGAGGTAACCGGGGAAAGTCTGTTCATGCGTTCCGGCGTAGGAAAGAGGCAGAGGAGGGACTACCCTATCGTCGCTCATAGTGCAGTCTAAAGGCAAGGGAGTCATTCCGGAGGGATACATTTGCGACTGATGGAAAGCATCCGGAGACATGGGAGCACTCGTGTGGTTACACATGAGTGAACAGTCGTTAGCGGCTGCAGGCCAGAGTGTTTGCATTGTTTCCATTTTGATCCTATAGGGGGCGGCGTTGGTCTCGGGGTGCACTTTTTGTTCTTTCATCTGCCTGTAGAAAGGCCCAAACTTGTTCCTGCCGCCTCGCATGCGGTTCGCTCTCACTGCTGTTCCACAGAGTATGAAAAACACACAAGTGCATACATTTAAAGACATTCTAAAGTTGCGCTGAACAAATCATCAAATTCGACATTGCAGTGCGGTGAAATGCAATTTTCAAATCGAAGGGGCTGCAATTTGAAAAACAAATAACTGCTTCATTTCTATCTGTCAGTATGCTTTTTTTATCAACATATATTTGAATTAGTAGTTATTAGTATGTATACAGTTCCTAGATACATAAGTGCCCTTGATTCATGACACATGAAAAGTTGAAGTGATAAAGCCACAGAATTGTTCATTACTGTTGTAATATGATTTATGATTTACCGACTGTTTACATTGCACCTGTTTGACAGAATTTTGTGAAATTGTCATATTAAACATAAGACTGCAAGTCAAATGTTGACAATTGTAGCTAATATTAATTCATGATTCATCTGCCTTTATTCTAGACCCAAACATTTATATTCTGAGGCTGCTTCAGGTTCTATTCCATGTCAATTTGGGCTTTGTCATACTACACCTGCAAGTAATGATAATTTTCGTAATAAATTAAACTAGTCTTTTTTTTTTTTTTTGGCATAAAATAAGGACAATAGAAATCTGAGAATATTTACTGTTGAGAAGTGATGATCGATTAGTTGTTGAATAATGGATTCATTGTGACACCTCCACTGCTGAGCAATTTTTATGTGGTGTCGGGTATGACTTGCATAAGACGTGTGTGGAGTGTTGTGTTGGTCATCTCAAGTAAAGTACGGATTATTTGATGATTTTTTTTTTTTCTTTCCTCATTGTGTAAGGTCTCGCACATTTTAAAAAATCGGTGAGATGTTAGAAATCAGAAAGTGCTTTCAGCGGAGATGAGCATCTCCGCTTAAAAAAAAAAGTCTTTTTTTTTGGAGCACAGTTTATCTCTGCGCTATAAAGTCGTCTTATGTAAACTGGGTCATTACAAGCAGTGCTCGCGTTGCTTTTTATGACCTCTTAGATACAACGGTGAGAACATGCGTGTCAGT
Source organism: Hippocampus comes (assembly GCF_001891065.2). NCBI lineage: Eukaryota > Metazoa > Chordata > Actinopteri > Syngnathiformes > Syngnathidae > Hippocampus > Hippocampus comes. The sequence goes on from NW_017804806.1 coordinate 537,222, forward strand.
GGAGCAAAATTGCTGCCGCTCAGGAACAAAGGGCAGGGACTCAAGACGTACCTTCTTTCTTCATCCCCACCGCCAGACACTTCTGAAAGCGACAGAACGGGCAGCGCTTCCTCTGGGAGACGTTCATTGGGCAGCTTTGTCCCTCTGTGCAAGTGTAGTGTTTGTTGTTCTGCACGGAGCGTTTGAAAAAACCCTGCAAAGACGTCACAGGTCAGGGCTTGTGACTTTTGGCTTCACGTTGCCGTCGTCCGCTTTACCTTACAGCTCTCACAGGTGAGCAGGCCGTAGTGGTACCCCGATATTTTATCTCCGCACACGGGACAGCCCTCGCCGGACTTGGGCCTCGTGTCCGCGTCCCCCCGTAGCTCCAGAGCTGAGCAAGCACAGTGAAAACACAACTAAGTCCAAAGATACACGCAAAAGCTGCCAAGATTTGCTTGCACATCACAGGCTGAGATAAGTTGTGAACTCATGAGGTTCCAAGCTACTGATAACACGTGCTTTCTAATTTTTTTTTTTTTTTACATTTCCTAATCTTTATTAGAAAAGGCATAGGTTTTACAGTAGAAATACTTCACGGCACACCACCAAACAAAAATGTCACCCATAGTATTTACCGTGAACCCCTGCTAAGCATTGTTTGGTATTCATGAATTTGCATATTCACATTGGCCATTATGTGAGTCACCTGCCACTAGACAGTGATCATATCTCAAGTTTGCACCCGAAGGTCAAAGCGGATAATTGTCGGATTGAAGGCTCGTATCTTGAAAAACTGGTAAGTCAGGTCAATTTGTATCTCAAGGCACCACTGTAAAGGAATATGGTTTTAATTGCTTGATTCAGTGTGCTATCAATGAAACCTTCCACTTTGGAGAATCACAAATGCGAATGGCTATTATAGCATTGGTAACACAATTTAGTGTAATGTCAAATGTACCGCTGCGTCCCAAAATGTAAGTGACAATAATAGCAATTTAAATTCAACTTCAAGACAGTGGCGTACTGTAGTCATTCACCATTCATCTGCCTTTATTGCTCTGCCGTAAAGAGAATAGTCCCCCCCCCAATATAAAATACTACCAAGTGTCACCATTCAGTTTGATATGCGTCATCAACAGATACAATACTTGCATAATTCACATCGGGACTCTGGGGTAATGAGTGGAACCATTTTGGCACTGTTACGCCTGTCGGTCCTTTTATCAGGCACAATGGAAGGTGCTCCATTAATGACAATTATATTCTGATCAACTAATAGTTTTTGTTTTGCAGCGATGTAAGACTGCATGAAAAGCTGCTTTCACACACACACACACACACACACACACACACACACACACACACACACACACACACACACACACACACACACACACCCACACACACACTGGGGGATTGGGCTGGCGTGCCCAATGAAATGTTCCCTGCTGCGTTCCCACCTTCTACTCACATGTTGATGCTCCTTCTGAAGTGAAGATGTCCTCATGGTAGTTGTCCGTTCGGGTTCCAGAGGCCTGCTGTTGTTGCTGCTCTTGGAATTGATCAGGAAGGTCCATACTGTCTACAGGTGCAACAGGTCCACGGTCAGGTCATGTCTTCATAGTCTCAGGTACAAGGAGAGCGGACACACATAGCAGGAAGGCCGCCATGCAGCCCCGAGCGCTCCCGGTGCACTGACAATCGTTGAAGACCACATGCGGACTTTGATCGTGAGTCGTAAAAAAAAAAAAAAAAAAAAAAAAAAACTCTCCTGACTGGCACTCCTAACCTACGTCCGCTAGAGAGTCAGTCACATAGCCACCTGCTGGAATGTTACTGTAGTCAATGAGCCATCCTTCTTGAGCTGGAGGCCTGATAAGATAACACTCAATATTGCACCGCTGCGAATTGTGGCCATTCATAGATTTCATATCTTCATTTTGTTCCTTTGTATTGTGTATTGTTTATAGAGTCACCAAGGAAGTGTGTTACAAAACACCACCTACAGCCAAGATCTCTTTGATGGAAATGATATGAAAATCTTCCCCTATTAAAATGAACAGAAATGCCTGTAATCCGTCCTTAAAAAAAAAAATCACTTTATAATATTAGACTTTATAAAATACCATACCATAATAAAATAATAGATTGTCATGATTTAACGCAACTATACAGTTCAGTGTGCTCCTCCATATATTACGCACGCCTTGCCACCAGAATAGATGCTATGAGATTACCGGTACATAAAATAGATTTAAATTCTGCGACTACCCTGTAAGTTTCTGGAATATTACTCATTTTTCATAGAGGATAACGAATACATGCCTGTGAGTATTTTTATATTATCTGTCTACAGGTTTTGTTCAAATATCCATTGTTTAAATGGTTGAAAATCGTAACTCTGCTAACAATGGTATTTTGCATCATATGTTATATTTAATGGGAGCTTTAATGGGAGCCTTGAGTAATATTTGTTAAGCTAAGCTTGAATTAGATACACCACACGTAGCATTGTTACACACAGAGTATAAAAAGGGTCTAATTGTACGTAAATATATGCACTGAAAAAAGAGGACACCCCTCTCGATCACATTCAGCAAAAGCCCGATTTTCATGAATCAAACACTGGTTCAGAGGTGATGTTCTAGCGACATCTGGTGGCTAAAAACACAACAGACACTTTTAATAAGTACACCTGTGCAGTACCAATTAGTAAAGGCTCCTCTAAAAATATCTTCTTGAATTCTGTCTTTATTCACCGGTATTTATTTTATTTTAATATGTCTCATTGCAAAACAGTAAAAATCTGCATGGCAGGAAACTACTACCACAAATAAACATTTTGTTTAGTTAATACGACCCTCGTGAGGATAAAGCGGATAATGGATGGCTAATATCTTATACTGCATATTAATATTAATGGTAATTTCCCCCCAAATAAACAACAACAACATAATAATAAAAATTCATATTTTACAATTATAATTTTGTATTTATCAATCGCTAGTCACGTACACATTTTTATCTACACCGCTCTACTTTACAATAATAAAACAATTATAAACAATGTTAGTGGAAACGAGCATTACTTTTCTTAATTAGCCAATCTCATTAGATTTGGTGGACATTTCACAATGATGAGAATCAACTTCAAATGAGTAGCTTTATTGATATAATATGACATTTATTGATTTTTTTTTTTTCATACTTTCAAATACAGACCCAATCACTCATATATGCTGCTGGGTGTCTTAAGCGACAACATGCGATGGATGATGACAAAGCCTCAGTCCATTTCCTCACTGCTCGAACACACTGGGTTACCCTCAGCGATCACCCACACCTCATTGTGCCTATTCCACCACAGTGTCATGGGGCTGCAGCACACACACACACACACACACACACACACACACACACACACACACACACACACACACACACACACACGCGTTCATCAAAAGTATAGACACAGGTTTTATTCCGAAGAAGTATAAACAATTGTGAAAAAGAAACACAACTGAATGGTATTTAATCAGTGATTATTTTGCATACCACTCAAGGGAGTATACTTTCAGAATCTGCAATATACATTTAAATATGTATCGACCTCAATTGAGGAAAATTACCTGTTATATCCAACGCCAAAATGGCAGTTGCCTTTGAAGCTAGCGCCATCCTTCATCAGGTCATACATCAGGGCTTCTTTGTGATGACAGTCAGTCCACGAGGTCATCCACCCGCCATAGCTCCGCACGTACACATTTAAGGCTGGCGTATCACTTATGAAGACCTGCAGGCCAGTGTCAGTTAAGCAGGGTATGTATCGACAATCAGACGATGGCCATCATTTTTCCTCCCTTGCGATCAAGTCTAAACTTGAACTTAAACTAAAGCCCGATTTTTAGATTTCTCTAAATGATTATCATGAATTATTATCCTGTGGTGTAGGGTTACTTAAGAGATATTTATTCAAAGGCAGCAAAGGCCTGATTATCAGATGTCTAACATCTTACCTTTGGGTGATTATCCTGTGGTATTGGGTGTGGGACCCACCCAAAATAATCAGCAAAACCCAATCAGCCCATTTATCGGATGTTTCTGAAAAATGATCCTGAGTGATTTTCCTATGGTGTGGGGTTTGTTAAGACTAAATTTTCATCTCTAATCTGCTCGGGGAAACATTCAGGGCCAATAATTGCAAATGTCGTACCCGTTCGATATTTTCGGCGAGTATACACCCGATATTTAGTTAAAATATAGGCTAGCAGTTAGCTTCGCTTCTTCTCTTTCTTCTGTTACCACGACTCTTCCTGCTCCTGTTTTCCTCTTTGTATTTTCAAGCAGCCTGGATTCGCTTTGGCACCATTCTGCCTAGAGTCAGGTCAGTCTTGGTATTACACCAGATATGGTTTCAGGTGTGATGTGCTGCGTTCGTCGCCACAAATATTAAGAGTAGTGAGCACATGCAGAGATTTTCTTTTTTTAAATGGGCTCTCTAATGTCTAAAAATGGGCAGTGCTTGATTTCATCCGATAGCGACATGTTACCTGATTGTCCTTAGGCGTTGGAGGATTGGCCTGGTGCTCCTTGGGCAACAAGAAGCTCATTGTGTATTGTTTAGCTTCCCAAAACCACTTCTTTTCTTCGTCTATCTTTATCACAACAGGAGCGGTCATTTCAATCTTTTGCCCTGGAGCATTGAGCACACAAAAGAGCATTGAAAGCACCCGCACAACGTTAGGTATTTCAGTGGATAGAAAAAGTGTACACACCCCTGTTCATATACCAGGTTCTGTTACATAGTCAAGAGTGAGATTAAGATCAATCATTTCAAATCCTTTCCCACCATTAGAATTACCTATATAACCTGTACAAATTCAAAAATAGTACTTTTTTGATAGGGCAAGTAAGAATAAACGGGTCATATGGTTTCAACACGCACGCACCATTCTCATTTTCCCCACTGATGTAGTCAAACAGCCGCATAAATGCGTTCATACAGGCAATGTCCATGGACCATGACCACTCTGTTGTTGTCACCCACTTGGCAGCTTCATAGCGGCGCACCTAGAGAGAGAGAGAGAGAGAGATTGAGAGACACGGTTGTCATCCCACAACTGTGTCATCGCGCCGCCTTGTTTTTTATCTGTTAACATTTTATTCACTCACCTCATACTTGTTAGTCTCGCAGATGACCTTAAACAGCAGACATTGACTTGTCTCGGTGTAGAATGAGAGCTCAGAGCAGTTCCTGTGGCAACAATGCACCAGGGTTTTGTGTTACTGTCTTTGGTTTTGAGAGCTTTTCGCGCATTAAAGACGAAACTTGAGGGCCTGAGATTATTGTCACGAAAAGGAAACACACCGAAGCCCCCAAATGTAAAATTTTGTGTCATATTTCTGATCGCCTTCAAACTCGATGAACATGTATAATCTGCTAAGGTTTTGGTTTGCGATTGATTTTGATGCAGTGGCGCCTTGAGAGAGAGAGATGAGCTGAGTTTTTCAAGCTACAAGCCGTCATTTGCATGATTTTTTTGGACTGACTTGACCGCAAAGAAATTGCGATGCAAGCACTGAATGGTAGCAGTGAACTTAATTATTTACTGATATTTAATGCAAACTTCTAATTGGAAAAACCATAGATGGGCTAACAAATAGCATAGCAATAGCTTCAAGTTGTCATTATTTACTGTATATCATTCCGGTGTGGTTTTATAAATTACCATATTTTAGAGGGATATTTTGCTCATTACAAAGTACTTACATACCGTGCATACATTTTTGTTAGCATTTGGAGGAAGCTGGAACAGATTCATGGCATTTCCAGTATTTTCAATGGAGAAAGATGATTTGACATGCAATTGTTTTGAGTTACGAGCGTGTTCACTGAATGAGTTAAACTCATATCTCAAGGCACGATTGTAGTATTGTTGCTCCCTTTGCGGATATGGCCCAATTTTTGTCAGTATCGTCTTGTTTATCGACACAATGACAAAATGTCTTGAAAATGTTCTTACCCGATTCTGGCCTCAGCTGTGAGGGCGAGCAGGCAGCCAACAAGTGCTGCAAGCAGAAACCTGGAATAAAACGATAAAACAAACAAATAAACCAAAAAGTATTTAACTTAGTTATAACTAAATTTTCTGTTCCTCCAGTAAAATACAGACGTGCTTACTCATGCTACATGACGTGCAGTTCGCCCACGACAAGAAGAATGCGTTGAATACTTACATGGTGGAAGATTGTTTGGTGCAGTGGCGCAAAGCAACAATCCAAGACGAGTTATAAAAGGAAAAGTGGCCACACCCTGAAAATCCTGACAATACAAGAAGGGAAAAAAAAAGCAACACACACTGCATACTGGACACAACACACGTGACACCTGCTTAAATGCAACACACTGCCCAGCTTCATTGACATCTATTGTACTTGGACGCCATTCTATTAATTGTCGTCTTTTGTAGTGTGATTACTCGCGCGCCGCTTAACTGGTTACGCGGTAACGTGTTAGGCACAACATACAGTATATCAACATTTTTGTTTGTAATATAGGCGCACTGGCTTTCACTTGGAATTATTCGGGTTAGAGTAGTACCGTATACGTTCTCAGTAATTGTTTCAGTTGCGGGTATGCTTTATTATTCTTGAGATTAAGATTAGTGATTGAGATTAAGAGTGAAGATTAGGTAACGTAAAACAGCATCGGGTGAGATAAGACAAGGTAACAAAAGATTAGAAAGTCAGGATGACATGACAAGATTAGATTGTGATAAGATAAAACTAGAATGGACGGGACACGCAAGGTAAGATCACACAAAGCATGGCAAGACTAGACATGACTGAATATTAAGCCAATGTCAGAAAAATTGTGTTAGTTATGATTACAAAAAAATAAAAATAAAATAACAATGGACAGCATAAATTGCACTTTGCGTTGAAACATTATGACTGCCTTAAAGCTTCTCAAACTGGTGCTGAACTGCAGTCAGGGACAGAAAAAACCTCTTTGCCCGGGTGTCATTTTGCAACACTGCTCCGATGACAATTGGCTAGCCACGCAGTGCAAGAGAAAGCTATGCTTACAGACCGCAAAGCCTGTCGTAAAATCTTGATGGCCTCACTTCTGTCCAATGCATTCCTGAAATAAAATAGTCCAAGAACTGTCGTGCCTTTTGGGACTTTTGGGACACCCCGTGTATTCAAAAAGTCATACAACTAATTGACTCAGTTTGCAGGTGCCAGAAAGACATCTTATCCCAAATGATCAGTTTGTGGCCAACAATGGCGTGTCAAGTATGACCCGCGTAATGACTGTGTGGAGGACAAGCGCTTTTGTCTGCATTGTTCACAGTGATACCTTCTTTTGTGTATATTCACAATATCGACGAGACCCACCCGTTGGTTCTCACACTGGAACTTGATATTCTGTCACAATTGTATTCATTTTACCCACTTTTGTCCCATAACCTTTCATTATGATCTTTAGCTCAGTCAGTACAGAACATTCGAAACCCCCCGCCCCCCCCAGAACATTCGACCCCCCCTTCTCACCGTTCACAAAGAATCACTCCCAAAAAGGCTTTTTTTTGCACGGCATTTGACTTTGTCCCATTCAGTGTTTTTTAATGTTAATACAAGTTATAAAGTATATAATTGCGATGTGTTTTAAACTCCCCTTGACCTTGCAATAGTTCATGTTACATACTTTTTCAATGTAGCATGTCTGATGGCCATGGGCCTTTGGAATCATTGCCATTGTTCCCCTCTAGTGGTCACAGGTGGAAACGTCAACACAAAATATGAGCCGTCTCCATTTGTGTTTTCATCTTTTATTTGAAACAAAACAAACAAAAGAAAACACAGACTTTTTTAAAAATTTGTTGTTATTTAACATTAAAACCCGTAAAGGGCTTACAGCACCGGGTATTCCCACCAGGTGCTGAAAGCTGTTTGTCTTTTATTCTTATCTCAAACCAGAGGGCGCTGTTTCAACACCATTGACCGCAAAAAGTCATCAATAGAGCAAACTTATTCAGAAAGTGCAACTACAATTTTATATTTAGTCATTTCTTTTTCTTTTGAGTGTAGTCCTAATACGACTTTGTACATTTACGTTACGTTTATTTTTCTTTCTATACATGTACCCTTTTTGTAAAAAAAAGAAAAAACAATTGTGATGAAGTCACTTTTAAAAAACAAAGTGCCAGAACTCTTATTGTTGTAGTTTCAATCAGAAGTTCCCACACAAACACTGCAACTTTCAGCTTCTGACTTTTCCTTTGACCTTTTTTTCATAAAATGACGCTCTAAAAAGGCTAATGCAAATTTATTCTCAGTCACATTTTTATTATTAAATTTAACTATTTAAATTTCAGTATGGGCCTAATACTCATTTAAACTCTAGTGCGGAACCAGGAAGACATTAGCTGCATTTGTCTATTAATTATTTGCCTTTCAGCTAAATACAACAACTGCTTCAAGGACCAATCAACAGGTTAACTGCGTTAAAGGAGACATATTATTCATTTTTATTTCACAATTTAAAGAAGCTCTCGGGTGTCTTTAAAACATCTCTGACATTCTTCAGTCAAAATACACAAAGGATAAAGAATTACAGCACACTTAACATCAACTTGTCACACTCTGGTTGAAATCACTTGGTTGTCGGAGGGCGGTTCTAATCTGAGCTAACACTGCATCTCGGCTTATCTTTTGACATTGCAGTACGGCTGTTGCTTGAAAACGAGCAATCTTTCATCAACCCGGTGACTAAGTCATGAGTAGAGAAAGTTGGTGAATGGCACACCCCAGGACACATTTTCATAAATACGCAGGAAAAAAGATTTACTTTCCAGAAGGCCAACTATTTGTTTACAAGCAATGACAAAGTAAATTCTTCATAATATGTCCCCTTTAAATGAAAATGAAAACGAATGCCATCTATGGGTTACATTCAATCAGTCGGTTCCTTGCCTATTATTATATTTTTGACATAAATGCACAACTTTTAGCCTCATCATGTGACAACACCGTGACGCGAAATACTGCCAACTAAACTCGTTTACTGAATTTTATTTACCCGAGAGACAGCACATGCAGGTCGCTGCTCGCTGTAACTAAACGGACATCCTGTAAGCTAACTACGAGTGCTGCCTGAGTCGAGCACAAAGGAAAAACCCCTTAGCAACACGGACTACTGTAATCGTATAAAGTTGACAAGCGTGGTGTGTACACTCGTGCATTTGGGTGGATGAAAGGAAGGGAGGGGGACTAGTGCATCTGCAAACATCGAGGAAGGGAGGGGCTGCTTTTTTTCCTCTTTTTTTTTTTTTTTTTTGAGGCGCTATTTTCAAAGGACGGAGCCAACGTGCGATGCTGCAGAAAGACCCCAAACGGGACGGAGGCGCTAGTGGAGGGCTGCAGAAGTTAAGGACAGGATATCCAGTATTTATGTATGGTGCTGGTCGGCTAAGACATATCCACCTCCCTTTCGATGCCGACATATTTGAGGGCGTCCGCTTGGCTGTATCTGCGGGAGGAAGCGAAAAGCGGCAGTTAGGATGCAGAAATTGAGACAAACTGTCGGTTTACAACAAATTCAATGCTTTTGGACACCTTCTTAATTCCATTTGGACCCAATTGAAGACCTCTCACTCACTCAAAGCCACCTCTCCGCATGAGAAGCCATCAAAAGGCAAGTGGCCTCACCTGTAGTCGAAGAAAAGCTCTTCCCCTTGCATGATGGACCGCTTGGCGAAGATCCCGATGCGGTGGTCTCCGTTCACCATCACCACTGTAAACGCCACGTCAGACCTTATAACACTACTGTACTTTAATCTGCTTTTGACGTCTTATCTTTCGAAAATGGATCTAAAAAGTCTACACACCCCGTTCACGCGTAAGATTCATGTAATAATAAGCGAGAGTATTACCTTTGGCGTAGCAGTTTGGATTGACCGAGTGATTGGCAAAGCGGATTTTGTTCCCTTTCCTTGTGGCATCAACGACAAAGTCTGCAGAGAGGAAGGCGTTAGAATGACGTCAACGGGGCAACTTGACGCCGCAAAAGCCCGACTGAATACTCGCCATTGTTCAGGTTGAAAAGGAAGCTGGACATGTATTTGTCGTAGATTCTGCCGCGTCGGTCCGCCTCCTCCTGTGAGATGAGCTGAAAAATGGAAACATGCGATTGTTAAACCTGACTGGAATGCCAGTTGGAAATATCACACTTGCGAGTGCCAGACAAACAAACAAACAAAACAAAGCCACCTTAAGTGCTATCAATTCTGATGCAAAACCTGTTCTTTTTTTTTATCGCCTCAAGCTAAGCCCCACAAAGTCATTAATCTGTGGGGGGGGCTTTATTTATGGTCTAAGTGTATTATTTCATTGAAAATACTGACATTTAACCGGGTAAAACAAACATTCTACTAATTCGAACAAAATCTTCCCATCGTCCACATGTGAAATAAAAACACACAGAAGACCTGTGTGTGTCATTTTGACTGAAACTTTCAATGTGGCACATTTTTTCAATTTCACACTGTACTACATAGAAATGAACAACTGACAAACTTTCTTGAGTAATGTCTCTAGAAGGCAGCATGAAACTTCCAACTTCCCAATTTTCTACCATGCAGCCTTACGGGGAAGCTTACAAATTACCTCTCCGCAATACTCTGAGATGAACTCGTTCTTCTGCACAGGCTCTTTGATGAAGGTGCCCCATCCGGCGACATCCGATGGAGCCAACAGGAGGTGCTGTCAAAGAGTTATTAACACTGTCAGAAACAGGCATAACGCCATTACAAATATACCCCGAAAGATCCGTTTTTTTATTGATCGTGTAGAGGAGAGCTTACATTGGGTTTATTGCATCCGGCTGGTTTTACACAGCATGGTTCAAGTGACACAATTTGGATTTTTTTATGTGCAACATTAATGTGCCGATATAAACCGTCAATGTGACCTTGTTGTCACTGAATCGATTGCTAACGTATAAACACTCATCTGCCCGAACAACACAAACAAACCATATCACATGTAGATGCAGAAACAAGGAAAGCATGATATTTAATAATAGTAGTAGTATGTGTTTGTGTGTGTGTGTGTGTGTGTGTGTGTGTGTGTGTGTCATCATCGCCTCTACTTTTAAATTTAAATAATCTCCGTTGTTTTTTTTCTCTTTTGTCACATTCTTTGTAGATTTAACATGACAAATACTTTGATTAATCACAAGGTGCTTGTAAAGGTTGAATTTCCACCTATCCACAAGCAATCAAGCATTGTTTTGATATATGATGTAATCCAAGAGATTCAAGGCTGCCCTCTGCTGGCCATAGTTAGTATAGTTTCATTTGTTTTTCTTTTTGTTGTATAACTTTTTCTGGATCAAAGCAGACTTTGAAGAAAAAAAAAACTTAGTTGACGATAATTTATGTCAAAGGCGTACGTTTGGGCCCAAAAATCATAGAAAATTTTTGTTCATAATTTTGTCCAGTATAGTTAAAATCCAGTGAGCAAAACCGTCCTTCGTGCCGTCCGTACCTTTTTGAGGCCCCTCTGGATGCTGCAGTTCTTACACGACACCACTTTGCTGTCCCAATGCTCGGCGGCGCCACAAGTCATGCACAGGTCCGGGTCGCACTCCCTCACGGCCAAGTAGCAGGGACACTGCTTAGTGTTGCACTGGGTCTTACACCTGCAGCCCGGGAAGCGGTTCTGGCCTGCAGTGCAGAACTTTAGAGTGAGTGAGGAGGCCCTCTAGTGGCAGATATGCCCAATGACAAGTTGGCAGAAGCGTAACGTTACAACAGCCTGTGGGTGGGAATGACCGAAAATGTCTGCCCGCCAGTATCAGCCTGCGGGGAAAAGAAAAACGTCTGCTGTTTCACCATTCGGAGCTGGATTTAAATGTTCCATCTGCGACATTGTTTAGCCTTAGCTGTCAGAATCGTGCTGACGTTGGAGCTGATGTTGTAAATCAGGCACGGCGCCCGTCACGTCTCTTTGATTCCCGTCCAGGCCCTTTCGAGCACACACATTTGCAACTTCCTGTTTGGCCCGAGTACCCGTCTGCTACGGGAAAAAGGCGGCGTGATGGTCCGGAGAGGAGGGAAGGAGTGCGGTAGACTGACTGAATCACAACACATGCACGCAAAATCAGCTCTTCTGCACTGTTTGTCCACACTCACCATCTTGTTGCTCTGCTGTCGCTTTAATGTGGAATAGGGAGGAATGCGGGCGGCAGTGCAATGTGGCTTTTTTTTTTTTTTGTGCTGCAGAAGAAGCTAATTTCTTCTTCTGAATGCAGCTGTGTGTGAGCCGGAGGGCACTCTCTTCTCTGAATGCAGCTTTACAATTGTGAAATCAAAAGGCATGCAAATATGAGATCATGTTTAAGAAAAATCTGAGGAAAAAAAAAGTTGTAACATCACAAGTCAATGAAAAAAAATCCTTTGAAAAAAATGCAACAGTTTTAATCATCAGCCCTTGACTTTCTAGTTTCTGTATTTTTATGGTCTAAAAATTTTGGGTTTATTCTCGCAGTGAAATTATTTGGGAAGACCTTCAACAGGTTTTTGGAAGCCATTATGACTTGAACTTTGGGCCCCACTGAAAAGGAAAAAAAGACAAGTAGAATTATATGAAGTAAAAAAAGTGAGAAAAATGATTGACAAAAATATTTTAAAAATAGTCTAAACGTGTGAATTTCTTTGTATGGGATTTGTTTGAGTGTTCTCTTTGTTAAAATTGAATTTAGACAATTAATGTCAAAACAAATTATGAGAAAACGGAAGAGATTTTCAACAAGAGAACGTCAACATTCCGTTATTGGTGTGCGCCTGTCAATACCACCTGCTCATTCTCACACTAAACTCTTCCAAAGCATGAATCTTGTATTGTGTGCATGGGAACCAAAAAAAAAAAAAAAAAAAGAAGCCCCCCCCAAAAAAGTAAAAGCGGTAACATAAAGAACTCACACTCGTCCTCACACTGGCAAAACTTCTCGCAGAAATTCTGTGTGATGACACACGGGCAAGTGCTGTCGCAGGGGTGATCTGGGTGGTCACATGGCTGGTAGTTGTACACCTGATTGGATGAGTTATCTGGAATTGAAAGCGCAGATGCCGTCAGAAGAGCCTTCGGAAAAGAAGTGAATAAAAATAGCCATGCCGTCACGTGTCAAACCTACCTTTCTTGAGCTGAATCTTTGCCCATAACCTGCCTCATAAAAAAAAAAAATACACAAGATGAAGGTACTTTTAAGCATTAAGAGTGTTGGGAAGTGAACAAAACCAAACTTAATATTCGATTGAGACTTATTTTTAGCTCACTGTCATTGTTTTGCCAGCTATATTTGGAGGATTCTAATCATAATTGACATGAGTAGGCACAATCATTTCTTGCGGATTTGGAATGATGTGCAGAACAAACATAGCACATCAATGAGATACTATAGTATAATATATTAAGAGTATATTATATTATAAATGAGCGGCGCAGTGGTCCAGTGGTTAGCGCGGGTTATCTGTGGGTACTCCGGTTTCCTCCCACATTCCAAAAACATGCATGGCAGGCTGATTAAACACTCTAAATTGTCCCGAGGTGTGAGCGTGAGCGCGGATGGTTGTTCGTGTACTGTGTGTCCTGCGATTGGCTGGCAACCGGGTCAGGGTGTCCCTCACCTACTGCCCGAAGACAGCTGGGATAGGCTCAAGCATGCCCCGCGACCGTTGTGAGCAAAAATGGATCCAAAAATGGATGGATGGATATATTATAACTGTGTTGATTTTTGTTGGGGGGGGGGGGGCACCAGATGAGTTCTTGCACTGCAGCGAAATTCAGCTGGAAGGGTCACCTTGACCTTATCAACTAGGTGCAACTCCACCTTGATTCGTCGCCGTTTGGCTAAATGTTGCAGTGGCGCACGAAAAGCCAGACGGAATGATGTCACCAGTCAGTGCAAAAATCCCCTCCCCCGTAAAGTTTGACTTGCATAATTCAGTGCGTTATTCAGAGATAATCGATCCCGTCAGTGATGAATCACAAATGAGAGCGGCAGCTTGCCTGTGCTTCCTTTTTTTCTTCTGTGGCAAGATGCCTCCGTCCTCCAGAGGGACGCGGTGGATGAGCGCCTCCTTCACTGCAAACGTGTACACCTGGGAAACATCAAAACCGACACAAAATGTGCAAACGCTGGCATCCAAGCGCGAGATTATATTGTTCAATCAGCGCAGTCGCAGCCGTTATGCAACAATCCGGGAAGTCCGCTGCCGACTGGCTTTTCGGCCCACATTTGGCCTCGGCTTGCGGACACGCGCTTGGTTGTTACCGAGTAACAGGAAGAATGTTCTCCGCCGCCGTTTGCGACCTTTCCGTCATGTAATCACGACTAAGTCACGTCTCCACTTCGGTCGCTGACTAAGTGCTCGCTCATTGCCTTGGCAACAACTAGCGGAGCCATACTGTCAAAGCCTGCACTGCAAGAGTCCCCTGAGCCCTCTCCACACTTAACTTTGAAACCTCAACAAGGTGTGCAATACGATCCTCTGGTCTTTATGAATCCGAGGATTTTTTTATTTCCCACCCACGCGCTTTGAAGACATTTGAAGTCATAAAAGCACTTCAGCTTCTCAAAACACACGTTTTGAGCACGATGTATATGTGATGGAAGTTCATGAGAACCGATGAAATAACAAACAACATTCCCGTAAACGAAAAAAAAAAACCAAAAACTGAAATGTGTTTGTGAACAAAATGATAATTGACACTAGAGTTTACGTCTGGAAAACAAAACTGCGATCACAGAGAAAATATCCTCAGTTTTCGTCTTTTGTCAATTAATTTCATACGGGAACTTGTAGCGTTGAGTTTAAACGTATTTATTTTGTATGTACAGCTGTGCGGAAGAAGTTAATAGTAATGTCACTTAGTTATTGTGACCTTTTAATTTTTTATCTTGAACTCCATATTAAAAAAAAAAGACAAAGTAAAAAAAAAAGTTTGAAAAATGGATTCGAAATACATGACCTTCAGAAACAAAATTCAAAATGAAATAAAAACGATCGAAAAATTATAACCCCGATGGGAACACAAACGCATGTTTTCGTAACATGACAAATACGTGATTTAAAACCAACAGGGACTCTGCCCTGAACCTGAATTTGCACTCAATCTGAATGCTAAGTAATTGCGCAAATATTAATATCAAAATCGCTTCGCTTGACCAGGATATTCATACGCCTCCGCACAAAGTCGTAAAATGTCGTATGTCGGGACCATCATCAACAGAGGACCCCCGGCATTGTCTTCCAGACGGTAACAAACTGTCCAGTGACTTAAGTTACAGTTAACACAGCTTAGTGCCCAGCGTTTCACCTCCTTGCAGTTTTTGGTGCCGATGAGGCGTGCGATGGAGCAGAAGTTGTTGAAGTAGGTGCCGTGCAGCACCCGGAAGAGCGACTCTTCCGCGCCGCTCCACTCCGCCGCGCAGCTCGCCGGCTGCTCCGCTTCGTCGTCGACCGGACGCAGCTTGGTCGGGGTCTGGCAGCGCGAATTCCCGTCTGTAATACACGCGTGCACACACACGTCACGATCACAGAAGAACAAAAGCAGCCACACGATGAGGCGCTTTCTTGGGGCGCTGCAACTCGGCATTCAGTGTACTGTTAGCCTTTCATCCTACGACACGTTTTATAATGAATGCAAAGCAGAGATTCAACGGCCAGAAAAAAAATCATTAAAAAAAAAAAGTTTTTGCGTTTCGGCTCCCAGCAAGTGGCTGTAGTGTCAATCAATTTCTACCGCTTGTCCTCAACTCCAGACATGGATGTGTTGTAACCTATCCCAGCTGACTTTGAGAGAGGCATGGTACACCCTGGACTGGTCGCTATCCAATCTCCGGGCACAAATAGACAAACATCCCATCCAAGCATCCATTTTGAACAGAGTTTATCCTGAACAGGGTCGTGGGGGGGTGTGGGGGGGGGGTTGCTGAAGCCTATCCCAGCTGACTTCGGGCGGAAGGCAGACTATACCCTGAACTGGTCGCCAGTCAGTCGCAGGGCACATATAGAGACAAACAACCATTCAGACCCACATTCACACCGTCACTGAGTGGGAACCGAGCGCACGCCGCCCGCACACAAGTCAGGCGAGTGTACCACTACACCATCAGTGACTTAGAGACAAACAAACCCCCATTCACACTCACTGTGGACAGTTTATAGTGTAAGTGAAGCATGTTTAATGCACACTTCACACAGAGATTTGAACCCAGATCTCGCGACGGTGATGCCAGCCACTACCACCGTGGCAAATGAATCTGAACAATTTGCTAAAATATTATTCCAGGTGCATCCTTTCATAAGGACTCATTTGGAACATTTGAATCGTATGTAACCTTGCCACACATTTGTACTGATGGCGGTTGGACTCCTTCACTCAACTGCAGAAGGGACGAGGAATTTAGTTGACGTGGATAGCTACATCAGCTTTAAACCAGCAGTGGAAATGATCCATGTGAAACATACCG
>NW_017804806.1:553834-569524 GCF_001891065.2 Hippocampus comes
TATTGAAGTGTAAAGATGGAAGATAGAAGATTGAAGATTGAAGACAGAAGATAGAGGGGGGGGGGGGGAGGCTAAAGATCTTGTTTTCTCGAGCTGGTCCCCAAGCGTCATCTAATTATTCAAGAGGTCAAATCACGCAGCGATTAAATGAATGACTTCGACTTTCAGAGCGGAGGCCACTACTTGATGACGCACAGTACAAAGTCCACACAAAGGTAGCGCAAATGTGCCAAACTGCTGCTTTTGTACGAGTTCTTTGAGTCGCGCACACACCGACGCACGCTCGACCATTGACTTTGGTTTGAAAAATCAACCTAGTCGATCTTCACGCACTCGCACCTCGAGGCTGCTGCGTGTTACTTGGCAACAAGCTGAATGCAACATAGCTGCAGCTGCGTGCACTGTCGCCGAGTATCTTTATGAAATCTGCTCGCCAATCTGTTTCCTTTCAACACACACGCTCACCCAAAATGTGTTAGCGTCTGCTGCGGTGCACGTGACTTCCAGAATGTGAGGCCTCCGGTGAGGAGAGCTTGATGAAGGTGGGGGTGACTTATTTGCCTCCCACCGTTCTCCGCATGAAGATGTCAATAGGAATGAAAGCGGACGAGTGGAAGGAAGTGTTTACGTTGGGGCCGAGGCTTGCCAAACTCTTGATTTTGCTTGGCGAGAGCACGGGAGGACGATCTGACTCGGAGGCTGTCATCCGCTGCCAAATGTCACTCTTCGAAAAAGAGCTGCAGTCGGCCCGGGAGGGAGGGAGAGGGGGGAGGAGCTTTTGGGGGGGGGGGGGTTATGGTAAATGATGCTCCTCTCAGAGTCATGCGCTGACTCACACGGCTATTAAAATAACTGGGTCTGCACCTGGCAAACAGCCTCGAGTGGACGGACAGGACAAAAAGGATGACCTAGAGTAACCTCACCCGGGGGTTGCATCGTTTTTTGTTTTTTTTTAAATCAGCAGGGTTCTTGCTCTGACGGCGCAACTATTCTTGACTGAATTAGATTTGAATTTCACATACCTATGCGGTTCTCGCTTGACGTGCATACGGCAAAGGGGGTTGATGATGACCCGACTAAATCTGCCTGGGCTCTCTGAAATATCACTCAGAATCAAAACGCTTCAGTACAATAGGGTTCTCGCATTCGCATCGATACCTGAGGAGGATGTCGTTTCATGGTCGCTTTCTCCGTCTTTGCTCTCCTCGGCAAAGCCCGACGGTCCGGGGCAACTTGCGCTGGCGGGACGCTGCTGCTGCTGCTGCAGCTGGTGCCTGCGCCTCTTGCGAAACCTCTGCGAGCGCAACATGTTCTGATCCACAAACTCTTTCGCCCCTTTCTTCACCCAGAGTGGAGAAACGCGGACAAGGAGAACATTTGGCGATATGGCGTCGCAGGGAGAAAAAAAAATGCAAACAAACAACGGGCACCTGCAACAAGAAACAGTCGGCGCCGCACGGATCCGTCTCCATTCGGATCTCTTTGCTCTTCCTCTTGTACACGTTGGGTGTTGCGTGGAAAGCTGGATAAACAAGCGCACTTTTAGCACATTCAGACTGTTAATAGTGAAGAAACGTGAAAATCGTAAGAATAAACACTGAAAACTGAATAATGCGAGCAAATTATAATCGTTATATATCTATCTATCTATATCTCTATCTCTATATAGAGATATAGATCTATATTTTTTGGATAGCTGTAACAATATATATGTATGTTGACCTGACCAATCTTAAAACTGCAGGGTCAAAAGTACCTCAAGTTGGGTGGAATAGCTAACCCAAAAGGAGCCCAGCCGATGCTGGGTTATTTTTTTGAAGAGCTTACGGTGGAGGAAGCAGTCGTATTTGAAGCATCGCCGGCAGAAAAGCGTATGGAAGGAGTGCAACGACTGCTCTCGCTGCACTGACTTTGCGAAAGGTCCGTCCACGTTGGGGGTGCAGAGTGGGGGCAACTTGACCAGGCTGGGGGGTTCCAGGAGGTCCTTGTACCTAACCCGCGCCCCCACCCAACAAAAAAAAAAAAAAAAAGAAAGAAAAAAAAATAGGTGAGAGGAGGGAGAACCTTTCGAGTCCATTTCAGCCTCTATGTTTTGTCGTCAAGCTCTTTCAGATTGCTACAAATGCTCTTTTGAGGACCCCAATGCGGGTGGGGGGCATCATGATTACCTCCCTTCCCAAATGTTTGCCTCTTCAAGGCGAACGCTAAGCAACGGCCCTATTCAGTATGGCGTCACCAAGATGGGTCTTTATTTCCCCACTTACTTTTCCTTCAGCTCCTCCATGGTGCCCTTGTACGGGAACATGGAGGCGATGGCAGTGAAGATCTTGTCGCTGGGGATCTTCTTGCTGCCGGACGGGTCCCGCACTGTGCGGAACAGTAGATGACTAGTCAGTGATTCGGGCATTTTTTTTTAACTTGTTTTCAAATCAGTGAATAATCTTTTTTTTTTCCTTAGTCGTGATTTCAGCATCAATCACAAAGAATCCCCTCAAGGTCCATCAAATTCATCGGACTTTGTACAACGGTTCTTTTTAAGTTTTGTACTTGCAGCCGTGTCAGAACAGTGTCATGGAATGGATTTTTCTTGAAACAGAAACCAAGCAAGGGGACACGTTGTCCGCATGTAAACAACACCAGTCCAGGGGTCCCGCTGACAGTGGCATGGTGACCGGACAAACAGTTGCGGCCTTGTTGTGCCACTCTCTCTCTCTCTCTCTCTCTCTCTCTCTCTCTCGTGTGCTCACGCGGGCGGGACAAAGTCTCATGTGACTCACAACGTGCCCTCACCCTCTACAGTGCTCCTCCTCTTCCTGCGGTTGAACGGCGCTTTGGTCTCCTCAGCGCCCTCGGTCGAGCTTCGTCTGATCGCTCGCTCGGCTTCCTTCTTTTCAGTCGGCGCCGCTGTCGCGGCTTCCTCCTCGTTCTCGTCCTCGTGGTCAGAGTACTGGTTCAAGGCCTCCACCAGCTCCTTAAAGATTTCGTCGCTGATGAAGCCTCCTTCTGGAAGGCAACGTCGCAATGAGCGGAGCAGATGTGAAGCAATGGTGGCTTGAAGAAAAACAAAAAAAAAAACCGCACCTCTGTCGCCATGGACGCCGTCATAGTTGTCAATCAATTCCTCCAGGAAGGCCTCATCCTGCTCCAATACCTCGTCACCCATGTAGGGAATGTTGTGCAGAAATGTCTCATCCTCCACCTATCACAAATCAAACTTGAATAAGAAGTATCCATTTAATATAAAAGGGATGGAACTATTTTTAGGAGGAGGCATCACATGACACACTTCAGTTTTAATCTGTGCGAGCTTTGAAAATATATAAGGTTCACTTCATTAGGTACATCTGCTCAACTGAGTAATATTGCAATGGCAGAACTGATACGGTTTCATGGCCTGTATCTTTTGACGATAGGCGGCATTCAAGGCCACCGGTGTCCCTAATGTTTTGGCCCAGCGAGTGGGGCCGTGCTTGTGTTATTGTTCACCATGAAGTTGTGCTGCAAAGGCGACCAGGAGTACATGAAGGGGATTCCTGTCACTGTCGACAAAGGCCTCATGGCCACGGCCTGAACTTTGAACCCTGGGAAGCCGGACTCCACGGTGCACATCTGGAAGAGAAAGATTGTGTATTTTCAAATGGACAAATACTTACCAACCCGTCTTCAAGTTTTACATCTTTTCTTACCTTCTTAGTCGCCGCAGGGCCGTCTGAGCTCGACAACGGCACCGACTGGATCCTCAGATTGGACCATTCCCCATTCAGGATGCTGGTCTGCTTCTCAATCTTGACCCGGTTGGACACAAACACGGCCTGGAGACACAAGGCGGAGCCAAAAGCGACATTAAAAACACGTGGGGCGCAGGAAGGAATGTCGCTTTTTAACAAGCGGGACCCTGACCCACCTTGACCTCTTCTGCTTTCTTAAGGCGCTTCAGCTGGCGAAGGCGCATGTACTCGGACCTGACCCGCCGACGCCACTCCAGTAGGCTGTGGGCGGGGCCGAGGTATAACGGCGGCTGAGGTTTCGGGGCGGGTGGGGCAACGACGGCCGGGGCTGAAGCTTCAGCGGTGCTTACCTCCATTACTCTTGAATTAAAAGAAAAGAGACGTGCCTTTCTGAATGAACAGTTGTCATAATTTTAGGCACTCCTTAACATTTTTCTCCATGTTGTCATGTATGGTTGTGTGTATGTAAAATCTTGTTTTTATATTCATCAATTTTTTTTCAATGGAATATGGTCTAAAATTAAGGTTTTTTTTTTGTTTTCTGTTTTTTCCAGAACTGTGATGTCTTCGAGATCCTGCAGAAAGCGGCATGGCATCACTTCTGATTTGAGATCAGCATACAGGTATAGCTTTTGAGCTAGTTTTCTCCACTTTTAGGCGTGTTAGAAACCGGTGTTTTTGGTGAAACCAACCCATGTTCACCTGCCGTTTACTAAAGAATGGAAAAAGCTAGAAGGAAAACTTACGTTTGGTATGCTTGGTGCTTCTATTTTTCACAATATTCTGTGAGTTTTGACAAATATGTAAAAATACTGTAAAATGGCTTGCAGTATGGGAAAGTTTGAAACATCTGGCAGAGAATCAGTTAATACCTGTCAGGCACACTACTACAAACGACAGCATTGTTACATTGATAACTGAACTGACAGCGTTCGTCGAAAGACAAAATGATTGCAATCTCAACACCAACTGTACTTTAATGTCATTGGGAAACAGCGGCCCCTTGTGATGGCAAAACAAACGCGTCACTGGGGTAAAATAAGCCTCCTTGGCCATTTAAAAGGGTGCGAACGGTTTAAAAGTCTCTTTGTCGTCGTCTGCTCTCTCACCAAATAGCTCGCCAGGGCTGGCAAACGTTGGCTCGTTGCGCGCACGGCCTGAACACGGCACTGACACGCACGGTGGTCGCGAGTGGGCGTGCCTCGGTCAGGAGAAAAGTGCGTTGCGCTGCGTGCGTTGCTTGTCTTTTTTTATGTGCCTTGCCTCTAAAGTTGCGTGCGCGTAGAAGATCCGTGAAAACGAGCTGCGCAACATCCAACATCTGCGTCACACACACACACACACACGCGCGCGTGGACTCCCCCCAGCCACCGCTCACCAACATATCATCCACCACCATCGTACCAGTCGTCACATACCTTCAAATCCACGCGTGTTCGTCAAGTGTGGAACCTCGAAGGATGATCCCGCGTGGATTGGGAGCGCCCGCGTCCCTGTTTATGGTCGTGACGCAGATTCGGTGTCTGCATGACGACGGCTGGATGTCCGAGCAGTCCCTCGGCGGCGGCTCTGCGGGGCCATGCTGCTGCTGCTGTGGGCTAACCTTGTTGTCGTGGGGTGGGGGGTGTGGAGTTGGGGAATAGGGGGAGGTGGGCGTCCACGGAGCTGCGCACTTGGCAGAGCGGCAGCGGCGTCAGTAGCAGCAGCAGCAGCGGTGACGTATCCTTGGGTCAGGGGAGGAGGATTTATGTCTAAATTGTTTTGCGCCGTCTGGGAAAGGGAGGAAGTGCCGTGCTGAGGCAGCCAGCTTCCCCATCTAAATAACGTCAACTACAAGTCGTAGATAGCCATTCGGCAGAAAATAAACAACCACATTTCAAAGTCACAAACGCATATTCCTTGCTGCGGAGCGGGCTATAAAGACTAACTTAATGTGTGATTCCAAGTAATCGATCAGAAAAGTTGGAAGCGATCCAGAAGCTGGTTTTCGCAGTCGTCAAAACACTCCAATTGTCATTCTGCGCTCTTCCTGTAGGGGGCGAGCGAGACAATTTCCCCAGTGGAGTCAGTGAGGAAGATCCTCTTCAGCCAATGGTGCCTTCAGGGACATCACGTAGAATCTCAAAATCAGTACAGTATCTTTGTCTAAATTGCCTTTTTCATATTGTGTTACATCCACAAATCCAGGTAAAGGCTGTTGGCTCGTGGAATGTACCACTATTGCGGGTAAACGGCAAATGCCTTCGTCCACAACAGACTAAATATGAAATACCGAAAACATTTTAACAAAAACCTACCTATCTTCAATACTATAATGTCGTGACACAAAAAAATACTTAAATAACAACCAACATGAGTATTTACATAAATGCCTACACTAAACACCCCTCGAACTATGCCCGCATGAGGTTGCCCTCGTGGAACTTGTGGAAATGTAACCGTAGTGTGTGGGGTTTCTTTTGTCCAAAACAACACACATGAGAGGAGGGATGGTTATTTTAAGGTAAATAACATCTGCATTCGTCATAATCAGCTAAATGTTTGTGTTGTCACCAGTGTCGGCACATCATTCACTGACTCAGTAACGCTTAAAAAAAAACACGTTGTATTTTCACTCCAAAAGCATATTTTGTCAACAAAGCATGAACGCTACATTTTGCCTCCTTCAATATTTTTATGCATCAAACATGTCATCTTTTAAAATTGAATTATTTCAAATTTCAAAGACGGAATGATTCGCGAGTATGGCAATTCAGTATCACTTGTTAATCAATCATATCAGTTTATAGCAAAAAACGTTCAATGGTACTTTGCATGAAAGCCCGAATGTCAATTTAGTTCTAGTCTTGGATGTCACACAAGAGGGCGCCGTTGAACCTCATTTAAATGCTCCAGCGTGCCAAGCTTGCCCGTCCATCTACAACGGGTCCATTGTCATGCTAAGCTACCATAACACTTGCCTGTTGTGGTTCGGCCGTTCATGCATTCCTGCTTACCAATTACACAGTGGGAAATTGAAGTCGACATGTACGTTGTGTTGATAGTGAACTGTCAAACAAAAGTAAACACCCACAGGGAGATAGGCTGTCAAGCATTGAGGCTTTATGAAGAGGAAGTTTTGATTGTGCTTAATGTCAACTGCGTATGTTGCTGTTGGCACATGCTGTTAGGAATCTTAAAACATGTTTGTGCAACGGCCAGGAGAGACGGCGAGCATGTGGAGAATAATGTACATTTGAAAGATGGCAGGCTAAAGTGATGCACGTTGAATGCATCAGTCATGATGCTTCCCTAGTTTAGGGGAAATCTGTCTCCTTTCATGCAATACGATGCGGGCTATACAGGTGCTCGTCAAAAAATTTGATCATCATGAAAAAGTTGATTTATTTCAGTAATACTAGTTAAAAAGTGAAACTTTGTATAATGCATACATTCATTCCACACAGACTGAAAACAAACAACAACAAAAAATCACTATCTCAGAAAATGTGAATATTTTCAAAATTGTATGCGAGACATGGGTTTCAGCTGTCGCATTCCTTCTGTCAAGCCACTCTTGAACAACAAACAGCGTCAGTAGGTTATGGATTAAATTCAACACAAAGGCAAAATACCACACTGGATTTGTATCCATGATATACAAAAAAAAAAAGATTGTGTTCCATTTTTGAGGTTCCATTGTACTCCGAAAAAAAAACTGTCAGAGCCGTTGTTATGACACGGTCAGACCAAGTGATGGAGCGGCTCTCTCTCCCTGCTCGTTGAACTGGAGGGGGTGGGATGGGAGCCAGGGATGGCGCTTCATCAGTAGCAGCGTCTACCTTATCACAGCCGCTCTGTCCTTTTCGGCAGGAAAAACGCCCATCCTAGGAAACGTGGGCTTCCTGTTGTTTTATGGAGAACTTCCTGTTAAAGAAAAAAGGGGGGAAAAAGTTGGGATATGTAACCCCCAGTGGGAGAAGGACAGAGTACTGTTGGGCAACATGACATGCAGCAGGTTTCACCTCGTCTTTGCTATCTGCTTTCTTCTATGCGGTAAGTGAAGCTTTCTCTACATGTCTTGTTTTATATACAGTAAGCCTTGAAGTGCTCACCTCTGAGTAGCAATTCCCAGGAGCATTCCTGTCATGATCTTAAATGCCGCTTTAATTGAATACGCGTGTATGTATTTCCATTTTTTTTTCATTCGTGTTATGTGAGGTAAGTGTTGTTCATCTTTATAAGGCTGGTTTGGTTGTGAAATCCTGATACAGATGTTTAAAATAACAATTTTGCATCACAGTCACTGATGTTTTTTTGTTTCCCCCCGCCCCCCACCTTTTGGAAGCACAGTAAAGCAGATACAGTTCCATTTATTTCCTTATTGGGCTGTTTATTTCTTCCTTTCAAACAGCCTCGCATACACCAGTGAGTTGCCTGGTGGATGAAAAGTTGTCTGTGCCGTCAGCCACCACAGTCGGTAAGAACATTGTCATTGTTAATCACGAGAATAAGAACATCCCGAAAGCCCGAAGAGTCCTCATTTGCGTCCATCCCGAAATGTATGATAACTTTCCGTACAGCGTCGCTCTACAAAAAAAAAGCTGGGTATTTTCTTAAAAATTGTATGTTTTTTGGAACATGTTTTTGTGGAACCCCACTCACCAATCAGTCAGTTGAATAAACAGTCCTTGGCAGAGGAAAAGTGACCTATCACACATAGTACTCAAGATGCATTTTTTTTTTGTATATTGCTGACATATTTTCTTTACAGTGTATCAACCGACAGAGATGATGAACGCCGTCGCCAGTAAGTGTCTTGTTTAATTCAAAATTGCGTAACACCCACTCCCACACACTTCATAACATGTTGGGTGTTTTGATTGACTGTGTGTGTCCACTCCGGTGGGGAATATTTGGCATCATATTCCTAAACTCAAAAGAGCTGAGCGATCTGGGAGATGACGACCTCCGCCAAGATCTGTGTGCGTGTGTGTGTGTGTGCGTGTGTGTGTGTATGTTCACTCCAGTCCAACACAAACTCACGGTGAGGTCTGATCAGCCCAAGCCTCGGTGAAAGGTTAACCGAAACCATGTCCCACCTGGTGAAACTTCCTGATTTTTTTTTTCTATCATTGGGCCCCCCCATACGCGACTGACGCAGTGTTGTGAAACCGGTGCGTGTTTGCAAGTGAGCGAGTGCCCCTTCGCTGTTCCTCATCATATGACCACCACCCTGCCAACTCCCCCAAGTTGTAGCTCCTCCTCTGCAGAAAAGGAGAAAAGACACTTCCTTATGTCATTACTAAATGAAAAAGCGCCTTGGCTAGCAGATGTCAAGAGAGGCCCTGTGACCTGATTCGGTGACATGTAACGTAACATGAAAAGTCTAGGCCTGCTTTGTTATCACAGCCGTCATTTTGACAAAGAGTTCAGGGTGGCCAGAAAATACCAAACCAAGAAGCCTTTGTTGCGTTGTAGTGCTCTGGTCAAGGAAGTAGTAAATACAGGAATATATCTTGTACAGGAGTGTTGTACGTGGGTCAATAAAAAATAAATCTTTTTTAAAGTTGCAGATACAGGAATTTACTGAACTCCTTCACCGCCATAGACGAGTACACATTTACATATTTTTTTTCAATGGAGAAGAGTGGTGAAATTTACTGTTCCACTGTAAATTTCAAGCTTGGAAACAACTTTACTGATGCAGACCCACCAGTAGATGGCAGCGATGCATCATCTTTGTGAGTCCACTGGAAGCTAAAGCTGCATTCTGTCGAATCTGCCGTGATTCTGATGACAAAATAATGGAAAAGACAGAATCCCTTTTTTTTCCAGATGAAAGGAGAGCGTCTATTCTCACATTTGGTCTTTTTTTTGTTGTAAATAAAATCATTGGACACAACATCCTTTGGGTTTTGGAAAAAGTCCAAATGCTCTGAAATGGCTGGCAATGAATGTGCGGGTACTGGAATTTACTTTTAATAGATGGGTGGTGCATAAGTCTTGGAAGAAGATTTTGCATTTTGCTGAGGATCTGGAGCAAGGCGGTGCACACCTCTCAAAAGAACCCGGTGCTGGTTCGCAGGCCATTCAGTAACTTGTAATCGGAGCAGCGCAATGAATACTGTAGTGTACAAACACATTTTGTCTGGCAATGTAATGAAGAAGAGACTGGAGAAATTGACGGAACGGGTCAAGCAAGGATCTGGATCAACTTTACTTTTGAAGTTTAGATTTACTTTGGCGTCCTCCATGGACCAGAACTTAGCCCGGAGCGAAAGACCTAACTCTTAACGTTGGTCTCACAGCTTTTTGCAGAAGATTGGATTGGAGTGGATTGAGAACAGTCATTAGCCGGTTATCATACTCCAGCAAAAGCCTAGAAGTAGCTCAAACTCGTCTGCTTGACTCGCACATGTTAGTTTGTCTTTTATTTGGCTCCATTGAAGCCAAATATCAATCTGTGCTGCTTGAACAGTCGTTATTCCCATCCAGACTCTGAGAAGCTCAAAATGTTTGCTTATGTTTCCTATTTGGCAGAGCTGGCCCCCCCCAAAAAAGGCAAATAAATCACATACTGTGAGGCTGGCCAGGCCTTCCACTGTGAGAAACTGAGACTAAAAAGCAGAACAAGAGTTTGGGAGTAAAGGGTTTTCAGATGTGAGTCCAGCCCAGTTCGCTTTGGGTGTGCTCCCTTCATTTTTATTTGGGGGAGAATGGAGAGGACAATCTCTGTTGCCTCCACCCCCTCCAGAAGGCAGGACTGTCCCGGGGAAGCGCCAGTCGGAGACGGGAAGAGCTGCCGGCGAGGCGCAGGGGCCGTGGGGCTGATCTGACGGGAACATCTGGCGAGGCGGGCAGGGTAGCTCTCCGTCGGACATCTGGTGGTGAGGGTTTTTACTCCGCGTCGCTCTCATCCTGACGCCGCTTCCTGTTATGCCTCGCTGTGCCTCAACGTCTTCGTGCAGGGCCATCCGTGCAGGAGGAGTCAACCTGATTCATTTATTCTGACATGAAGGGAGCGCTTGGGTTGATTGTGGTGTTCGTCTCCTTTCTCTCTGGTGAGTGTGTGTGTGTGTGTGGGGGGGGGGGGGGGGGTTTGCTCACTTCCCCTTTTTCCAGATGCAGTTATGTCCCTTGTAGAACACATGAAGCTGAATTCATTGACATGTTGTTGCATTCATGGCGATCAAATTTCTAATCTCAACTGTCTCCCTTCCAGATGCCACCTTTGGAGACACCCACTCACCAAGCGGTATGTGGAACAATCTTACACATCATTTCATTACACCTGCACAATCTAATAACAGCCCATTCAAATTACAACAAGGGTTAAGGACCGAGTACGAGTGGAGACGCCCAATATCAAGCACCAATACAAGACTCCTAAAAGTGATCCGATACTATGACACCAACACTACTTTTCCTGCTTGGCATATTTGTTTTGATCAAGGTGTTGGAGCATTGTTAGCTATTTTAGGGTAAATACTGAGGACAGCACTACTGTGATCATGCCGGTAGCTTTAACAACACAGTGGTAGATTAAGCCCCTTTTTAAAAGTTTCAAGCTTTTTATTTTTATTGACAATAATTTTGTTCTGTACTGGGCATTTTTAGGTTATGAAAAATATAAATTTGTACTCTAATGGTTTTTTTTAGGTCATGACAAAAGTACTTTTAACTTACAGTAGGCTCTCATGGATGACCCCTTTTTCCCCGTTAGTCTGTTCAATGCGACATCAATTACTACTTTCTTACTAGCCAGGGCTTTGACACCATTTTGTGGCATCATGGAGCATGTGAGAAAGACAACAAAAAAAACAATTGTAGGCGTGTTTTTCAGCAAACGGTGGAGTATAAATAAAAAATAAATAAATAAAAACAAAAAAGTTAAACGGTAATAGGTGAATAAACTTGTTCTATTAAGTGGTCCCGGTGTACCAAATATCATGTGCACGATTTGATTGTTCATTTCCAACCTCTTCCCTGCAGACTGTGGAAAAAGCAACGTCAGTTGTATGGACTTCGACTTTTTCTGCCATGCTCTCTACCCGGGAGCCACGATGGACTGCCTGTTCGAGCTCCTGAGCCAAATGTGCCTATGCAACTTCAACCTGGCCATGGCGGCCATGAACGCCACCGACTGGTGCGCTTGGGGCAGCGTCAGCGGGTAAGCAGACATTGACCGCCCGAGTGTTATTCAATCCTTTCGGGGACGGCGGTTACTACAGCGGACGGCTTATCAGGTTATCAAATTATCATAGCGGTACTTTGGTGTATGAGTTTAATCGGTTCCCTGATCAAGTTTGCGACTCTTGTGTGTGAATTAAATTTTGCCCGTTGAAATTCATTTCAACGCCAATAGTCAACTCGAAAACGCCACCATTTTTTTGTGATGTCCTTTTAATAGCTGTATTGTTGTATTGCCTCTCGATAGGTTGTACAGCAACTTAAGCCTCTGTACCGAGAACATCTCCGACTGCCTGGGCATCCCGTGGCCCAGCCCTCTGGTGGAGCAGACGTTTGTGGACATCCACCACAGGTTCTTCAAGGACTGCCCCATGGAGGAGCTCAGCGACCCGCCGCCGCCCATCATCTTCGCCCTGGTGATCACGCCCATCCTCTTGATCCCCGTCATGGTTAGTCTGGTGGTCCTAAAGACCAAGAACGGAGACGGGAGCTCCTGATCTCCTCACTGTGAGCGAGGGCCAAAGATTGGGGTTTTATTTTTTTTAGAGACGAGCCGCGATCGTGAGAACGTCACGGGAGATTTCCAAGACCGTGGGTGCATTTCAACTCAAAATTACTTGGGACTTTTTGCTCCTTGTAGCGTTATTCAAGGAACAAAAAGATTTCAATGGCCTGTTGTTATTTCCATAAGCAGTTGAGTTTATTTGTCACACGAAGGACAATTTGCCAGTTCTTCCTAGGTTTTTGTATCCATGACTTTGTTTTTTTTTTTTTTTTTCTGTTGCTCCAAAACTTATTTGGCTAAATCTTTTGAATTTTCCTCTTAACTGCTCCTTCCAATTCCCCGAGTTGAAATTCATTTCAACGCCAATAGTCAACTCGAAAACGCCACCATTTTTTTGTGATGTCCTTTTAATAGCTGTATTGTTGTATTGCCTCTCGATAGGTTGTACAGCAACTTAAGCCTCTGTACCGAGAACATCTCCGACTGCCTGGGCATCCCGTGGCCCAGCCCTCTGGTGGAGCAGACGTTTGTGGACATCCACCACAGGTTCTTCAAGGACTGCCCCATGGAGGAGCTCAGCGACCCGCCGCCGCCCATCATCTTCGCCCTGGTGATCACGCCCATCCTCTTGATCCCCGTCATGGTTAGTCTGGTGGTCCTAAAGACCAAGAACGGAGACGGGAGCTCCTGATCTCCTCACTGTGAGCGAGGGCCAAAGATTGGGGTTTTATTTTTTTTAGAGACGAGCCGCGATCGTGAGAACGTCACGGGAGATTTCCAAGACCGTGGGTGCATTTCAACTCAAAATTACTTGGGACTTTTTGCTCCTTGTAGCGTTATTCAAGGAACAAAAAGATTTCAATGGCCTGTTGTTATTTCCATAAGCAGTTGAGTTTATTTGTCACACGAAGGACAATTTGCCAGTTCTTCCTAGGTTTTTGTATCCATGACTTTGTTTTTTTTTTTTTTTTCTGTTGCTCCAAAACTTATTTGGCTAAATCTCTTGACATTTACTCTTAACTGCTGCTTCCAATTCCCCGAGATGTTTTGTCTTTTTGAGAAATTCTCAACAGAGCTTGCTTCACTCGCCATCCGTTGGTCAACATCAAAACATCAAATGAGTAGCAAATGTTCCAACCTTGATGATCAAGGACTTTTTTTGGGGGGGGGGGGGAGTAGATACATTCTAACCCAGAACTTGATTTTAGACAATGTTTGTCTTAAGATTCCCAGTTCTAGGGCTAGGTTCCTGTGGACCATCGAGTCCTGCCGTATTTCTTCTGCCTTGGAAGGAATCCAGTAAAAGCGTTCCACCTTTGTGTAGGATTCTTTATCTCTGTTTAGCTTCTCCCAGATTTGTTTGGTTTATCCTTGATCAAACTTGTAGCGACGCTTTTTCATCTCTCAGATTGCCGTTGTCACTTCCCTCGTTTTTGGTGTTAAGACAAAGTGCTTAATAGAGATCATCATCATCTCACATGATGTAGTGGAAACAGTCAGGGATGTGCCAAAGCTCCTAAACCTGGCTTCCAAATTTTAGACCATGACCAAGCCCTCGCTTGTATCTAAAGCCACATTTCAGCCAAGCGATTGAATCCAGTTTGACTCGGCTTGGTGGGGGTAATTCCTTATATGGCTTCTGTTTGCGGGGGTGGCGACGTAGCTATTAGCTTCAAAAAGATCAGGTGATGGTGTCTTTTTCGACAGCTCTTTATTACAAAAAAAGGGGGGAAAAAAAGCAGATTTACGAGCAGAGACTGTTCTCTGTCCTCCAATCAGTGGACTGTGCCGTGTCCAGCCCCGCCCCTTTTGGTACTCTCTCACAGTTTATTTTTATTTTTTGTAGCCCCTATGGCAAGGTTGCCAAAAGTGACACACTCAGGCACGTTTCACAAACAAATCGTAACAAAAATTAAACGGAACGGCCCTACTCGGTGGAAATTGAATTCATCTTTTTTTCATGACAAGACCTTAGAGAAGTGGTCGCGCTTAATGGGAACCAAATGACGACAAACACATATTTTATGACATTATGTGTACTTATGACAAAAAGCTCTGGAGCTTGCTGGAGAGACCTCCGTTTTGGTGACATTGGGAGTCCGAGTGTTCGGTGTCGCAGGTAGCGCTCCATTAGAATGAGCAAAACGCGCTCGGGTTGGGCAGGATGGGATGGCAGAGGTGATGGAACACAATTGTTGGGAGAAGCCTCCTTTCCTGCCATTGTCTTCTTTTTGAATCCTCATCCTCTTCTGGAGATCTGATTCATATTCGTCTTAATTTCAGCGACAGGAAGCAAAAGACATGAATAATGTTTCGCCTTGTTTGAGTGACGAGAAAAAAAAGCTCTTTTGAGCGCTTTCAGATCCAGTTTGTATTTATGTGGTATTTCTCTGTATTTTCTGGACATCCTGTCGCAACTGAGAGGAAACTGCAATGTACTGTATTACAATTAAAAAAGCATTTTATACTGTACGTTAAGATCTAAGCTTGCTTTTCTGACCTGATGTCTGAAAGATAATCAAACCATTAAAAAGTTATCAATAAAAAAATGCTAAAAATGGAATTGGAAATAAGATAGAAATGGCATTATAATTATGCTTCTTCAAATACATCGTTTAACAGGGCCCATTTTATGATTTAATGATACAAATTTTCCAATGCTAAAATAATGATGGGGGATGGCAAAAAAGAAGCAAGGAAATACAGCTTAACAATGAAAGATAAAATCATGCAAAAATAATGGAACAGAAATAACACTGCTAGTTGTGGTAAAATAATGCAAAAAAAAAACATTTTTTATGTGCTCCCTGAATAAAATGAAGATAGAAATAATGCTAAACATTGAATTGGATCTAAAACAAACATTTGTAAATCTCATTATAATACTGGTAATAATCAAAAAAAAAAAATGCTAAGATGCTGTGATCGAGCCCTATGAACTCTGCCTAGCAACAAGTAGCTGGCCAGTCATAATCTGTCGCTGAAGTTGTTGATTCTGTCCGCTACCTCACAGAATTATTGTGGAATTGTGTGCTTTTTAAGGCGTGTGATATAAATCGTTGCCTTTAATAAATTACTAAATATTGAAAAAATGCTTAAAGAGCGTCAGTGGCTGTTCTATTAAAACACCACTGACACACCACTGATCACGCCCTCACTTGGCACAACAGTGTAGGGAGGGCCCAGTTCGTACAGTGTGTGTGTGTTCGTGTGTGTGTGCGTGTGTGTGTGTGCGTTGTGTGTGTGTGTGTGTGTGTGTGTGTGTGTGTGTTGGTGTGGGTGTGC